>NC_141080.1:44992558-44997558 GCF_041138505.1 Cibotium barometz | reverse complement strand
AGGCATAAGCAATCCTAAAGCTTTGCCTTTGTAGCTTTTAATTGTTTGGCAAATGTTACATTCAGCTACAAACTTAGCTACATCATTCTTCAAATGAGGCCAATAGAATTCTCGAGAAACTACTTGAAGTGTTGCGGAAACTCCTCTATGTCCCACAAATGGTGGTTGGTGCATCTCTTCCAAGACAAGCTGTCTGTAAGGTTGAGTAACACACAATCTTTTCTCAAAGAAAAGATAGCCATCATTATGAGAATAACTTCCTTGAGGTGTCCAATTGTTTTCACACAATTTAATCCATATTTGAGAAAAATCTGGATCAACTTCATAAGTTTCTTTCATGAGGACAAATGGTTCACTTTCAATTATGGAAATGTTGTTGATATTTGGTCTTCGACTCAAAGCATCGGCAACAACATTTTCTTTTCCAGGTTGATATTGAATCATAGGTTGGAAACTTTGAATGAAAGCTGCCCATTTGATATGCCTATCCGAAATAAGAGGTTGCGTAAGCAAATGCCTAATGCTTTGTTGGTCTGTTTTGATAAGAAATTCAGAGCCCATTAGGTAATGCTTCCAAATTTTCAAAGCATGTACTACTGCTGCTAATTCCTTGTCATAAGTGCTATAATTTTTGCTCTGCAGGCTTAAGCTTTCTACTTTGATAAGCAATAGGATGGTTGTCTTGCATAAGAACAGCTCCAAATCCTTTGCCACTAGCATCAGTCACACTACTATAAAGAATGGTCTTTGAAAATCAGGTAGTGTTAGAACTGGTGCTTGTGTTAAAGCATTCGTGAGTGTTGCAAAAGATTTATCCTGCTTTTCAGTCCAATTGAAATTTGTAGCTTTCTTAAGGAGTTCAGTCAAAGGATGAGCAATACAAGCAAAATTCTTGTTGACGAACTTCCTATAATAACTACATAAGCCAAGAAAAGATCTAAGATCATGTATGTTTCTAGGCGTAGGCCAAGAAGCCAATACACTCAATTTTCTTAGGATCCACACGAATCCCTTCGGCCGATACTATATGACCTAAGTATTCAATCTCCTCTTGAAAGAAAGAACTCTTTTCAGGATTGACATACAATTCATTTTCTCTCAAAAGGTTGAACACTTGTTCCAAGTGTTGTTCATGCTCTTGTCGATCCTTGCTGAAAACAAGAATGTCATCAAAGAACACTATAACAAAACTTTGAAACTTAAGGAATATGCGATTCATCATACGGCTGAAAGTAGCTGGAGCATTGGTCAAACCAAATGGCAAAACCAAAAACTCATAATGACCAGTTTGGGTTCTAAAAGCTGTCTTGAAAATGTCAGATTGAGTCATACGAACTTGATGATACCCAGACTTTAGGTCAATCTTGTTAAAGACCTTTGATCCTCTAAGCTTATCAAGAAGATCATCTACCCTAGGAATAGGATATCTGTTCTTGACAGTAATCTTATTCAATGCACGATAGTCTACACACATTCGGTAAGTTTCGTTCTTCTTAACAAGAAGTACTGGAGCTCCAAAAGGTGAACTACTAGGTCGAATAAGGCCTCTCTCTAGCAAGTCTTCTATTTTGCTTTGGATTTCTTTTTGCTCTAAATTGTTGACTCTATAGGGAGCTTTACAAGGCGGGGAATTTCCAGGCAGTCAATACTATGATCCTCAGGCCTAGACTTAGGTAATCCTGGAGGCAGATCTTCCATGAAACAATCACTAAATTTGGAGATAAAAAGTTTGAACTTTGGTCTTTTGGATATGTCAGACTCAGCATCAAGCTGGTTAACCCATACCATATAAGTCTTCTCTCTTTTTCTTAGAGCTCCCTTTGCTTAAGTGTGACTCAACAAAGGACTCATTTCTCCTTTGACTTGACACTGGGGTGGAGGATAATATCTTCATTGTCCTTCCTTAGAGAAATGCTATGAGTGTCATAGTCTATAATAGGATTGTATTTGTGTCTCCAAGGAATACCCAAAATTATATCTACCCCTTGTAAAGGTGCAACTAAGAAATTCCTCTTTTCTGTTAAAGGTTTGATGCATAAATTCAAATCTTTCACCTCTTGCATGCAATTATACTTTGTTCCAGTAAATGCTGCTTTGACTTTCTAAGAAGAATGAAGATTTAATGCTTTAAGTACCTTTTCAGAAATGAAATCATGTGTACTACCATCATCATGCAAAATAAGAACTTCATGTCCATTTATCGTTCCTTTTATTTTAAGCAAAGAATAAACATGAGGTTTACCTTCTTGTTCTGAGTAATCTGGATCGGAATTACCCTCTTGCTTGAATGATTCTTCTTCATTGTCGTCTTCTTCAATCATGTTGACTTGAGCTGCTGCTGCTGGTGTTGAATTCTTGGTACGCTCCGGACAATTCGATGCTATGTGACCTTCTTTGTGGCACTTGAAACATTTGATAGGAGATGTCTTCGGTTTGCCACCATTGACTTTCTTATTGGTACTCATGTTGCCTTTAGCCTCGTCCTTGCCTTTGTCATAACCTGATTTATACATCTTCTTTGAAGCATAAAAAGATTTAGTAAATGGTTTAGAAGAAGTACCCTCATGTGCTTTAATCTGGTTAGGAAAACCATTTTTACGTTCTGAATTAGTTGCCAAAGATATTGCAGAAGATAGTGAATGAGGTCGAAACATATTCACATCGGCCCTAATGGTAGACCTAAGGCCCGATATGAACTTCCTTTTTTGATCCTTCTCGCTGACTCTATCCACAACCTGCACCTATAAAGTATTCCAGAACTTTTCTACATACTGTGACATAGTTTCCTTTTCCAATTGATGCAAAGTATCCCATTGGTGCCTAACTTTGGACTTGAATTGTGAGGGTAAAAAGTGCTTTTTAACCAGCCGTTGAAATCTTTTCCAAGAATCTGGCTTGTCACGACCTTGCTTAATTACACTCCACCATAAAGCTGCACTGTCTATCAAATGATTGACTGCACATTTAATCTTATCATTCTCTGAAAATTTTTCTCCAGAAAAATAGTCATCTAGTTAACTAAGCCAAGCTAAAATGACCCTAGCATCCTTCTTTCCATCATAATTTTGAAATGTGAAAGCTTTTCGACTAATCTTGGATTCTTTTTGTGACCTTTGTGCTTGCAATGTAGCATTTACAGCCCTTTGAATAGTGTCATCTTCGTCATCAAAAGATAGCGAAAGAGTCACGCTTGCGTCTACGATTCGAGAGAGCTGTCTCTCCAATTCAATACGCTTCTCTCTTTCTTCTACAATTTGTTGTAAAGAAAGGAGTTGCTCTTGAATTGACGGCGAGATAGGCAAATCTGCCATAGTGCTTGTGCAAATGATGTAGATAAATAAAATTTTACTTTATTTGATGTAAATAAATAAAGCAAAAATGAGTACTTATCTTGTTTTTTTCCCGCAATTTAATCTTGGTTGAAGCTGAACAAGACGTTGTTCAATGGCTGAATTGAATTCTCGTCGCCTCAAACAAATCCCGAACGATTCCGCGTGATTCAAGAGTCTTGGGCTAGTCGAATTGTTGATGAAATAATTTTTCTCCACTTTGAAACCTGCTGAAACAGTCCTGTTAACCTTGCCCAATCTCTGTAATATTTTCTGAAATTTTTTTCAAAATTTTTCAGAAGCGATTTCGGAATTTTCTGGCCTTTTCTAGGCAATTTTCAAGCTTTTTAAAACCTGTAAATCACTTTTCTGCACCCAAAAATTTTCAGAATTGTAAACCTTTGAATTTCTCTTCAAATTTTGGAAATAGGAAAAAGTAGAGGTTCAAAAAGTGAT
Source organism: Cibotium barometz (assembly GCF_041138505.1). Lineage (NCBI taxonomy): Eukaryota > Viridiplantae > Streptophyta > Polypodiopsida > Cyatheales > Cibotiaceae > Cibotium > Cibotium barometz. Next base: position 44,993,773 of record NC_141080.1, on the reverse strand, counting down.
GTGACTTGCATAGGGATTGGGAAAAGTAAGAGTAGATTAGGATTAAGAGAGAGATTAGCTTATGGAGTGATTAGCTTTGAGCTTTTTTTTTTAAATTCTCCTCCCCACGCGTTTTTGCGCCGGCAGCCTGTCGTCCTCCTTGGAATTTCTTTTGGAGAATTTTGTATGGCTTTTACACAAATTTACCTGCTCCGTCCATTATAGATTCACTCATGCTTGAAGCTTTCTGATTTCTGAGAGATACCTGTGAGGTTTTTGGCTATGAGGATTTCATCCATACGATCAGATTTTGATTTCACTGAGTATTTGGAAAAACCACTTTTTGATAGAGAGGGATGGTTTTGCAGGGTGGTGTGAGTGGGTTTGAGAGTAGATCTAGTTTTGAATCTTTGACCTTTGGGTAAAGACCTACAAAACACCCTTCTGTCCACTGGATAAATTCTTGCACTTTCTTGATTTTTGAGAAGTTGAAGCCCTTTCCTACCTTCTCCACAAATCTCCTAGCCCAAGCTCTGATACCACTGCAACCGGAATCTTATTCTAGGAATTGATTGTGGAAAAGTAGAGAATTAATTCAATCATAAAAACCATTGCTTGTAAGCTTCAACTAAATCAAATCAGTTGAAAAATTAAACACTTAAACAAAAATACTTAGCTCCAAAAAGACCATATTGCGTGCAATCTTTCCCCCTCTTGTGCGTGGCCTCTCCCCACACAAGCGTATTTCTTTATTAGCTTTCTTTTTAACAAAAATAGAGTGTCAAATTGGGACTAGGGTAAAGCCATAGGCTTTAATAAATTCCACATAAATAAATGTATCTTTCCTAAAGTTCAAAATGGAAGAATCTTTTGATAAGGTTACAAGCTACTATGCTTGCCAAAAATGAAATGTGATGAACCAAGACATTTCTTCCAAAGTAAACTCTTCAATTCCCATAGTCTTCATCACCTGAAAATATAAGCCCAATGAATTATTAAATTAATCCCACAAATATTAAACAGGCACAAATCATCACCAACTCATGACTACCAGGCGTAAGTACCCCAGGAATCACCCTGCCATACAAACCTAACTGAAATAATCATAGGTGGCCTCAAACATACGTCATATACCGCACGTATTAATATTGATAGTGGTATCACCCACGATATTAACCTAGCCGGCATGACGCAAGAGTAATCTAGGCGTCCCCAAATTACTCAAGAGGGGATGAA
>NC_141080.1:44745058-44985058 GCF_041138505.1 Cibotium barometz | reverse complement strand
GAGAGAGAGAGAGAGAGAGAGAGAGAGCTTTTTTAACGTCTAATAGAGGATGAAGTCGGGCTATAAGACAAAACAATATACAACTGTCAATGTCCTTTGGGTATCCAGATAATAGAAAAAGGTACAAGGTACAAAGTTGAAAAGCTAAAAACTGAAAAGCTAAGGATCGATGGGAGAGTGGACCATTAAAATTGACAAGGGATGGATGGAGCTCTACCACTAGGGGCTCAATGTGCATTACTATATGCATCGGGTATACAATCATGCTATGCAAATCTAGCTAGCTCCATCTAGTACCATACTAGGGATGTAGGATGGTGTACATCAGTGGGGGAGGGGCAAAGATCTCCTGTAGGATCCTCCCTAGATCTGATCGAAAATGTGTGAGCCTCTCCTAGACATAAAGCTGGTGGCGAGACCGGATCTGAGTGATCTCTCTCTCATGAAGGCTTGGGGTCTAGTAGCCTGGTGCTCTCTGTCGTCTCCATCGAGCTCGGAGATCCTCTGCGCGAGCGCTGAAGTGTGACCCCCTGTTGTGGGGGTGGTGGCATAGCTCTTTGAAAGAAATCTATAATCTGGGACTGCTGCCTATCTCCCTGTGTTGTCTGTCTGTAGTAGTGTCTCTCTGTGTCACTGTATCTCTATCATGAACTGTCCGAATCGACGCTGGTCTGCTGACTCTATGATCTGGCGCAATGAGTGGGGCTCCCTGAAGAAAGTGGGGTATCTCTCTCCTCAGACAGTGCTGTATGCTATGCATCTACATACAAAGTGCTCCTCGCTCTCTATCTCCTCTTGACAGAGTTTGCATATCCTCTCAGTGTGCGGGGGAGGCATGATGCTCGACCAGCCTCTATCTCAAGTTGATGATACTCTAAGTTGACCAATGGCCACTCTAACCCTGTGTGGCATGTATGTATCCATGTATCCAGGTCTCTGTATGAATCCATCCGCTGAGATACGCATAAACTGATCTCTGTAGTATAGCATCTTCGGCAGTAGAGGCTGACTGGGTGTAATCCAAGTCTCTTGAGTGTATCGCTACCATAAATCATGCTGAAGGACTTTGTTCCTCTCACTGTGAGAGAGCTGGATGTGTGGTGCATGTATATCATACTGGAAAGGTGGCAGGTGATCTATGTTGAGACCATGCTGATGAGTGAGCCACTGTATCATCTGTGATACCATGATCTCCTATCTCCACTCTCTGCGAGCTTCCTGGACACCTCAAAAGCTCTATGTGAGAGTCAATCTGATGGCATATCTTTGATCCTCTGTATGAAGGAGATCGTTTGGAAGAGGGCCTCTACTATCATAGGAGGTGCAACAAACTCCGCTTGGACAATGTCATGTGGGACGGAGGGTTTGCTTCATCCGTGAGAGCATGAGAATCTGAGGCCTCTCTATCTGAGACCATGTGGAGGTGGTGAGTGTGTGTGTGTGTGAGAGAGAGAGAGAGAGAGAGAGAGAGATATATATATATTTTATTAACGTCTTCCAAAAGACCAAACTCGGCCTATGAGACAAATCAGTGTACCTCTGTGGGGTATCCTCTGTTATCCCAACAAAATGAAAAAGTACTGAACTAAAAAGTTGAATCTGGGTGTGCAATAAGTATAATGAGGGGGAGGTGATGGAGCTCTACTACTAGGAGAATGCAAAGCTATATGCATGGAGTATACAATCATGATATGCAACCTAGCTAGCTCCATCCTGTACCATATTGGGGGTATAGATTAGTATACATCAATGAAGGGGGGGTGTCCACAGCTCCCTGAAGAACATGCCTAGGTCTGCTCTAAAGTAAGCCAGTCGCTCCGCACCCTCTCTGTGAAACTGAGCTCTGATCTTTGTCATCTCTCTGTGGTATAGGCGTGGTGTCCGAAAGCCAAGTGTCCTCTGACTTCTGCGGGCTCTAAGTGTCTCTGCTCTCTGGAGAGTAATTCCCTCCTACTGTGTAGGGGTTGAGAGAGAGAGAGAGAGAGAGAGAGAGAGAGAGAGAGAGAGAGAGAGAGAGAGAGAGAGAGAGAGAGAGAGAGAGAGAGATGGCTGTAAAGAGGAAACCATTTCTTTTTGGAACCTTGGTCTCATAGCAACCCATAGGTCCAATACTAGAGTTTCACAAAGCTACCACGTGGTTAAAATTTGGAGGTTCGAGAAGAAAAGGAGGAGGTTCGAGGTAGAATTTGGAGGTTCGAGGAGGTCGGGGTAGAATTTGAATTTGGAGCTTTGAGGAGACATGCGAAGCATGGGTCAGCCCACTAGTGTAAGTAAATATTAGACAAAATCTATAGGAGTAGGGAAATCAAGATGCTCACATTCAAATGATAAAAGGAGCTTGTTAGGAGACTTGATTTACAATTGTTAGGTTATTCACATTTACAAGCCTCTACTCAAGTCCATAGTTTGGTCTGTTGGATTAATTTGGTGAAAAGATGAGAAGCCGCCTTTGTCTAGCTTAAAAAGCAAGCAAAACTAACCAATTGCCATCAAAATTAGCACAATGGAACTAGGAAATTAGATTGCATAATGAATGTTCATGTTGATAAAATCTATAGGAGTAGGGAAATCAAGATGCTCACATTCAAATGATAAAAGGAGCTTGTTAGGAGACTTGATTTACAATTGTTAGGTTATTCACATTTACAAGCCTCTACTCAAGTCTGGTGAAAAGATGAGAAGCCGCCTTTGTCTAGCTTAAAAAGCAAGCAAAACTAACCAATTGCCATCAAAATTAGCACAATGGAACTAGGAAATTAGATTGCATAATGAATGTTCATGTTGATAAACCCACTTAAATGAATTTGTTTGATAATTGTTGTTGATCCTTAAGTCAATACCATCATCGTTTACATGGCTCACGTGCACGTTTTTAAAAGTACATTTTGCAAATGTCAAACTTTACTCCTCTCTGTGAGCTTATGCCCAATACCTTTGATTCAATTACGTTGTTTGCATGATCTTGATGGCCTTTACGATGCCTAGTTCTAGAACTTGGAAATGTAAGATTTGTCTATGATGGAGTCTTTGTACTTTTTGTTTTTACAATACTTGAAAAATCTTGATACAATAAGGCATCTCTACTATGAACCCTTCACTTGTTGGCATTTTGTAGCAGTAGTAGTATATGCATCCATTTGCTCTCCACTTTGGAAATTGTGTTGACCGAGACGACGAAGCTAATGACAAAAGCATTTCTCTGCTTGAGTCTCAGAGATGAGCATGCTCGTCTCTGACCCTGGCTCGAAAACAAAAAATTTAGAAATTCTGTAGATATTTAAATATGCAAGGAATTTACATTTGGAACATGGGTTACATGTGCAACATCACATCTTTCCTTAGTGGTTATAGTGCTTGCATGTGGATAGCTTGTAACACCAACACTCACATTGTGTTGTGCTATCTCAAGTTAGGTTCACAAGTTGTTGGAACTTGTGATATCCACAAGGTGCCTCCTAATTCATGGTCACCAAGCAGAAGCTTTCTTGAAAAAGATTATAAACATGGGATGGAAGCACTTAAAACTTTTGAATGCTCTCTCCATATGCTCCAAAGCGAGCCATCTTCCCATAGAAATGATATTTGTAGCTTGTGTACAAGAAGCTTGTGAAATTAGGTTGGGATGGCGGTGTGCTGGGTCGTGGTGGGAACCTTGCCTAACAAGACAAATTTCCCTAAAAAGGACTTGTGATGCCCAATATCCATGGGCCAATTAGAGTGGCCACACAATAGAGCATGTCGAGCCCTATTTGCCCCCTTTTTTGGTTGATAACAGCCCTGCAAAAGGGGAAGATCTCCTCCGTGGTGGATGGAGGATCTCCCTAAAGGAGACTCTCCCTCGTCCATCCCCTTACCCATGCCTCATGACTAAGTGACACATCATGAATCAGGAGGGATCTATGGTTGGAAAGAGGCGTCACGATTAGGATTTGATCGACATCGTTGGATTCCCAAGTGAACTACGAGTGAACTGCGGGTAAACTCGGGGGTAAACTAGGGGTGAACTAGGGGTGAACTCGCGAGGTGAACTAGGGTGAACTAGGGAGAACTTTTCCGACAAGAAAGTGAACTAGGGAAATATTTTTCGGTAAGAAAGTGAACTAGGGACGAAAATATCAAGGTTTAAATTTAAAAACACTCTCCACAACTTGTTGGGAAGTATAGCATAGTGGTTAGATGTTGAAAGCGTGGTGAGCGGATGGTTCCAAGTTCGAATCCTCTTTTACATTGAGCTCAACCCCTCCAAAATTTTCTAAGTCCCAAAAATCCCCACGGTATGCCTGACATGAATCCGATAGTCTAAATTAGGCAAAATCACGACGTCTCTTTTCAGCCTTAGATCCCTCCTGATTCATAATGTGTCATTTAGTCCCGTGGCTACCCATGCCTCATGGATGGAGAATCTCCCTAGTCTATCCGTTGAGTGCAAAGTCCTAGAAAGTGTGTCCATTCCTTGAGGCGGAAAGTTCGCCAAGTGGCAGCTGACACGGTGTTCCACGTAGGAGTGCTGAATTTTGATAACCCTTTGTTCCCGGGATTGGTAACCTTTTGTCAAAGAAGAGGGCAGATACAAGCTCCGAACGCAATCATACTTCAGTCCATCGTTTTGGTTGGTTTTACAATGGACTCACCAAGTCTGCGTTTCTGCTACATGCGGTGCTGCCATAGCTATGGAGAGCTTCAGAAGCTGGTGAGTTTGCAGTCTTCTTTGATAGATTGTATCTCGAGCAGACGCCGTTGGGAACAGATCAAATGCACAGGACTCCATGGTCGGGCTGTGAAGAGAAGGTCATTTAGGCCATTTTGTGTCTCTCCGAGGTCCTCCCCCCAACACCACCAAAGTATCGACTCGCCCCCCCAACACCCTTTCTTGGAGAGACAAAATGAGGAGCTTCCAGCAGCCCAAGATGAAGTAGAGCCGGCCGCAGCTCCCGGTTCTTGGGGCAGTATCCCTCGCAGATACAAACTCATCCTGACTACCTCGCTTGCTTTCGTCATCTGTAACATGGACAAGGTCTTCATCTTACACCCCTTTCTATTGATCCATTTGTTCTCTTTTATTAAGTATCAGAAAAAGAGAACATTGTCTCTGAGTATAGAAAAAGTCTCATGCTAGCAAATGTCTTTGGATATGAATATGTATTTGTTTGTGTGTTTAGTGCATGTGTATGTGTTCAGTTGCATAAGAAAGTCAACTACATCTCAAAGCTTATCAACCAAGGGTCTAGAAAACTCATGGTTGAAATCTCAACCAAGTTTTTCAGCTTCTCTCTCCAAACGAGCTATGTCCCCACCTGCAACTCTAGAGACGAGCATCCCTTACCGTAAGGATCCTTTTGTTCAGGTGTGTAGCTGCACAAGGCATAGGCAAACTCTTCGAGATCCAAACCACTATATGTTAAATCAATGTTTAGCTCTTCCAATCCATAAACACACTCATAACCAGGTATTCAAAATACCAAAAAACACTTATGCCTCTTGGTAAATATTGAACCGGCTCATAACTTATTTACACAAGCTAAGAAAGTTGTTTAACAATTTTCAAGTCCTCCACGGGAACCAATCTCACCCAAGAGGCATCATAAAAATATGGTCATTTGATTGACTTTCGAACCGTGTGTGACTAAAGGATAGGAGGTGGAGGTCGAGTATAATGGGACACGAGGCATCATAAAAATATGGTCATTTGATCGGCATTCAAACCATGTGTGATGAAAGGATAGGAGGTGGAGGTCGAGTATAATGGGACAGGTAGGTTCTTCCCGACCTAGGTCACCCTTCTAGCTCCTTTGCTCCCATAGTTTCTCCTAGTTCCCCACTAACCAAATCTTTAAACAATGGATTAACTAGTCAGCTCCCCTAGTAGATACAAATTGACTTTTTCCTTAACTCAAGTAACAGGTTGGGGATATTACTATTGAGGAAGACCTTGGAAAAAGTCCCAAATACCTAGAAGTACATGCTCAAACGTAGGATAGTAAATTAACTCTCTCTCCAATGCCTTCCCCTTGTGTTCCAAGAGTGGGAGAAATTTAATGCTTTTGTTGCTAACCAGAAATGCTAGGCTCACATTCTTAGAAACCCTATCAAGGTTGCAAAATCTCACGTTAGATCGGATGTCGATGATTGCAATAGAATTTGGCTAGCGACTCTCCTCCCAGCCATATTTCCGTTTGGGAACCACCCTCGAGCTTAGCCAGGCTTCGGTAGCATGGCCTTGCATCCCATACCACCGGCCTCGCTATCCACCAGTAGTAGCTATCTCCCTGTTTTGCTGCAGCGATCCTTGGTCTTGAGGTCTCTCACATTGGCATATGCTGCAGCTATCCTTGGCCTTGAGGTCTCTCACCTTGGTTGTAACACGCGGAAGCTTTGGGGGTCTTCTTTCAGCCCTAAACACCACTAAGAACATGCTGATGCAAAAACGCAGATAGATGGGAGAGTAGAGAGAGAGAGAGAGATAGCTAGAAATTCAGTATATTAATATGGTACAAAAAAGGTACCTAGTTCTACAACCATAGGCTGCCTTGAAAGGGTAGTGAAATACCCTACTCTAATCCTAGTCTAGGCCCACACCCAAAGGGGGAGTGAATGACCAACATAATGAGCATCTATGCCTTTATATAGGCTCTTGGACAATAGAAGAGCTGGCCGACTGCTGGTCGTGTTAGAAGTCATCTCCTGTCTATTTGTATACACCAGGGCCTTTGTTGTGGGTGTGCCCGCCCTTATGAGGTGTTTTATCATTTTTCCCCACTCTCCGTATTTTTCCCCTATTTTTTCCCATTTTTCTGAGGTTTGGGAGGGCTGCCAGGTGATGCCAGGAGCACCCCAGTGTTGGCCGACTCCATGTTGATCAGTCGTGGGCTACTGGGCTGCTGGCCGACTGGATTTCATCAGTCGTGGGCACCTGTTTGCTGGCCGACTGCATTTATGCAGTCGTGGGACCTATTCAGCAGTCGTGGGCACTTTATCTGCTGGCCGACTGCTCTTCCAGGGAGGTATATATAGGCCCCCAGCCCCCATACCTTATTTGTATCATTTCTCGGGATCTTCTTGTGTATATAGAGCAGAGTTACACGCCTACATCCCTCTCTCTCTTGTGCTGTTTTTCTGCCTGCGTTTTTTGCTCTTGTGTTCCCAGATTTGGTCATCATCTCCGCTGCATATTCTGACATGGTATCAGAGCCCTAGGCTCTAGATAGGTCTTGGGATTTGTGTGAGCAAGAGGGGGACTGTTTTGTGGCTGATTGGTGGACTGTTTTGGACTGTACGGGAAGAGGAGAAGCAAGAGGAAGGCGGGCTGATTTGTTGGACAGCCACTTGCAGGTTTTAGTTCTTCTTTGTTCCCACCCACCCACCCTTTTCAGAGTACATCCCCGCTATGGCAGATCTGTTTGAGATGGCCGAGAGACATGTGAAGATCCCGACACTCCCCATGTTCCCGGTGGATCGTCAGTTGGACGGGAACAACTACGGCATATGGAAGGTTATGATGGAATCTGTTCTGGAGTCTTACGACCTCGCTGATTTCTTCGTTGTTGGGGTTCCACGGGCCGGAAGTTGAGGAAGGGGAGTTACCGTCGATCCGAAAGGACCGGGAGGCCCAGACACAGATGTGGGATCGTGTCAACGCCAGGGTCCGTTCGTTTATTTTCCTCAACTGCACACCACAGGTAATCAAACATGTAAAGCACATGACGCTGGCCAGAGGTATATGGCAGCATTTGGCCTCACTTTACAACAGGGTATCGCCCATGAAGAGGATCTCCTTGGAAGTACAGATGCGGGTTATGAGCCCTGCAAAGTCGTCGACAATGCGGGAGCATATTAACAAGCTGCAGGCTCTTCAGCAGGAAGTTCTTGAGGTTGGGAAGGAGATATCGTCAGAGGACATGGCCATCACGTTGCTGTCACATTTGCCCTCTTCATACTCAGCATTTTACTCGTCGTTGATTACCAGTGGCAGGCTTAGCACCATCACGTGGGAGGAGCTTGTGCCCATGGTCCTGGACCAGGAGGAAAGATTCACGAACTCTTAGGGTGGAGGTTCGGAGGCCTTTACTGGCCAACGGTCGAAAGGTTGTAACTCGGGCAAAGGGAAGGCTTCATCGGAGAAGTCTTCTGAGAAGAAGTCCGACGCTGACCGCGAGAAACTGAAGGCAGAGAGGACCTGTCATGATTGTGGCGAGAAAGGCCACTATTGGAGGCAGTTTCCCAAGCGGAAGACCGAGAAGGGTGAAGATTCCTCAGCAGCAATCATGAAGACTCCGGCTTTTGTGCACCTGGAGGTGGACACCGATGTTTCATTTTCTTCAGGCAGGGAGGAGATTGGAGGATTCTCCGCAACGGATACTCGGGAGTGGATTCTTGATAGTGGTGCTTCCAGGCACATGACTCCTTCCCGTTCTGGTTTACAGGATCTTTGCAGGCTTTCTGGTCATATTCTTACTGGGGATGCGTCCACTATCCCAGTTCACAGTGAGGGCAGGATGGAGATAGTTTGCAAGACTAGCGTACGGGTGGAGTTTGATGAGCATTTTGTTGCTCTCCGAGACAAAGCAACAGGCCAAGTGGTTTGGGAAGGTGGAGTGGAGAATGGAGTTTACAGGCTTTCAGCACTCTCTCTCCCAGGTCCTCAGGTATGTGATGAGTGGCAGTTTGGTCATGGCCACTTGTGTGTGGATACGCTGCAGGTGCGGGCTTTCCGAGACCAGGTGGTGGATAGCTTGCCAGTCGATGGCAGCAGTTGGCAGGAACTTTCCAGTACTGAGGTTGGTAGTTCTTGTGTTCGTCAGTCAGAGGAAGCTGAACAGGTCACTTATGCTTTGATGTCTCGTAATGTTCGGGACATAGAACTTCCAGTTGTTGAGGATGTTCTTTCCACGGGGACCTTTCGGAAAGCCAGGCAGGTGACAGGTGGTTACTTGCAGAAGGAGGTGGTTTCTCCAGGCTTTGTGGTTCCCGGATTCAGAGGGGGTGGTTGACAGGTTTCATCAGGTTTCTAGGACTTGTTTATGCACCGTAACAAGTGTTGATCCTTGTGAGCGGTGTGATGCCTTTTTGACTCCGAAGCAGAATGGTTCATTGATCTGGTTGATGGACACCGGATTGGACGGGAGCTTCCTGATGAGCCAGTTGAGCTCATGGTTGCAGATGTCTCTTTGGGAGGCAGGATTGCGTTTCCTGTGGTTTCTGCGACATGCGAAGGATCATGGACTCTTGTACACGGGAGGGGGATTGTTGGATGGAGTCCGACTCCACGGTTGGAGTGACTCGGTTTGGGGAGGAGATCCAGACACGAGGGGATCTACTTTAGGCCAAGGAGCAGTTTTACGGAGCAGCAGGAGGTTACATTGCAGGTTTGGGTTTCCACTGGAGGAACCCATGGTCATCCAGAGGCACTTTGTTCGTGAACAGATCGTTGCCGATGACATCTTGCTGGAGTTCTGTTCGACGGAGGACAGTACGGTGGACCTCTTCACGAAGTCGCTCTCTCAGGACTTGCTCAGGCGGCACCCCAGCTCCCAGTGGTTGGTTACACAGCCAGGAGCTGAGAGGGGGTGTTAGAAGTCATCTCCTGTCTATTTGTATACACCAGGGCCTTTGTTGTGGGTGTGCCCGCCCTTATGAGGTGTTTTATCATTTTTCCCCACTCTCCGTATTTTTCCCCTATTTTTTCCCATTTTTTTGAGGTTTGGGAGGGCTGCCAGGTGATGCCAGGAGCACCCCAGTGCTGGCCGACTCCATGTTGATCAGTCGTGGGCTATTGGGCTGCTGGCCGACTGGATTTCATCGGTCGTGGGCACCTGTTTGCTGGCCGACTGCATTTATGCAGTCGTGGGACCTATTCAGTAGTCGTGGGCACTTTATCTGCTGGCCGACTACTCTTCCAGGGAGGTATATATAGGCCCCCAGCCCCCATACCTTATTTGTATCATTTCTCGGGATCTTCTTGTGTATATAGAGCAGAGTTACACGCCTACATCTCTCTCTCTCTCTCTCTCTCTCTCTCTCTCTCTCTCTCTCTCGTGCTGTTTTTCTGCCTGCGTTTTTTGCTCGTGTTCCCAGATTTGGTCATGATCTCCGCTGCATATTCTGACAGATCGGCCAGCCGACTGGGAGATTTCTCCATAAATGTTGATGCGCCTGCTGCCGCCTCTCATCTGGCTCAGCCGACAGGTCATCCCTGTCCCCTTCTCCCAGTCCACACTAGCCAAAACAGCACTTTATGCTCCAACTTCTGGTTCTTATCATCTTTTCCTTGGCTGCCCCTTCTGGACTAGCTCCAGAGAATGTCCATGGCAATTCTTGCACATGACATCCCCCTCTCCTAAACTTGATGACGGGATTCCAACTTGTTCTTGGATGACTGTCATCATCCCATTCTTTTCCCGAAGTCCCTCTGTCATCCATCCATCTCTGGCAACCCTTTTCACTGAAAACCCGGCGCGGTCTCCAAAACCACTCTGACTGTGAATAAGATCTATGCATCTGTTCCATCCAGTCCCCAATCCGTTCCTGCCCTGACTCTGAACACCGTCTTGGTCTTCATTCCTTAGAAATGAGTCTGGCACTCTCACATCACCCCTTGGAGGATAATCCTCCCTTGGGACCGTTGCCCGAAAACCTATCTGGCTCATAGGACTGCCATCCCCTCTGTCTTTGTGGAACACCACCAACAAACCTCTTGGGAGCTCTTCCCGATCTTGTGTTCCTTGTCTTGGGCTTCATACATGTGCACTTTCATGTACCTTGGACCTGTACACCATCATATGGGACTAAATCAGTGTTTAGCTTTGCGGAGCCTGATGCTCTGTTACCTATGTAACACGCGAAAGCTTTGGGGGTCTTCTTTCAGCCCTAAACACCCTTAAGAACATGCTGATGCAAAAACGCAGACAGATGGGAGAGGAGAGAGAGAGAGAGAGCTAGAAATTCAGTATATTAATATGGTACAAAAAGGTACCTAGTTCTACAGCCATAGGCTGCCTTGAAAAGGTAGTGAAATATCCTACTCTAATCCTAGTCTAGACCCACACCCAAAGGGGGAGTGAATGACCCCAACATAATGAGCATCTATGCCTTTATATAGGCTCTTGGACAATAGAAGAGCTGGCCGACTGCTGGTTGGCCAGCCGACTGGCAGATTTCTCCATAAATGTTGATGCGCCTGTAGCCGCCTGTCATCTGGTTCAGCCGACAGTCCTCCTTGCAGCCGATAGGTCATCCCTGTCCCCTTCTCCTAGTCCACACTAGCCAAAATAGCACTTTATGCTCCAACTTCTGGTTCTTATCATCTTTTCCTTGGCTGCCCCTTCTGGACTAGCTCCAGAGAATGTCCATGGCAATTCTTGCACATGACATTGGCATATGTCTCCATTGTGAGGATTCCTTATAATCCTCATAAGTGAGCCCAAGGCTCACTCACATAATATTAAGGAGGCCATTAATGACCAACTTATTTTATAATCAACTTTTAGCCATCAGTAGTCTCTAGTGAGCTTTTGATTGACCCAAGGCCAATCTAGACTGCATCCTTCTTAGCCCTTAGCCTCCTAGATAGCCCCTATGTAAGCCCTAACCCTTATTTGGGTTAGCACAATTCCTTTAACCATAGGTATTGAATCCCTGGCTAACATCTGTCTAGCCCAATTTGGGATGTAAAATTGTCTCCTCCTTCTATTAGATTCACGTCCTTGTGAATCCAAGTAGGAGACAAATCAATTGCAATCCGAACCTCGAATTCTTATTTTCCACCATAGCATTCATGTAAGTTTCCTAGCTCTTAAGCTAGAATGGCACTCCTCTAGTGGATCCTCATTGTCACAAAATTCCTTACAGCTTCTATTTTTCTACTGTTTATGTGTGGCATGTGGAGCCTGACATGACATACATGTATGGCTGGTGTAGCCTGACATGGTGTGTCTGTGTGGCATATGGAGCCTGACATGACAGTACATGTATCGCTGGTGTAGCCTGACATGATAGTACATGTGTGGCTTGTGGGAACTGACATGGTGTACATGTATGGCCATGGAGCCTGACATGATGAAAATCTCTGGGACTAGTTATCTTGGAGATCTTGTGTATTTATATTCTGGGAAGGTTCCGGAAGGATCATGAGCCCTGGACATATTATCGGATACAACTGAGCAGATGGGTGTTTCTTCCAATATAATTGCACTCATGTGTGTGTATGACTTTGATTTTATCTTTGGATGACTTGTCTTGTTTGCGTGGACTATGCTTGAGATTTCTGCCTGTGTTGTCCATGGGGCCGGGGACGCCTGGGCACCCTGTAGACGTGTATTTGCACACCTGTTTGGGACTGACAGGTGATCTACATGTGTTATGCAGGTGGTAAGTAATCCCAGAAACTCAATTTACAGCTTTATGAGTTAACATGTCAATAATTATGGATGCAGGTTCACACTCCCTTATAAGTTGTCCGGACAACTTATAAGTGAGTACACATTGAGCAGGACTTATTTAATACACGTGGCGGCCAAAGACCGGGCACTGGACATTATCATGTAGGCGCCCCTTTTTGGACCAAAAAAGCACACGTGTGGGCTATTTTCAGCGGGGAAGCCTCTATTATTGACAAAACTCCAGATTGGAGGGGAGCGCATGCTTTTCAGGAGTGCATGAGGGCTGGTCGTCTGGTTTTCAGCCCGTTGGCAAGTTTCTACAGCCATCCATCGTGATTGAAGTTCACCGGATGCATGGGAGAAGCTGGCCGACTCCTTCGCATGTTCTCCACTGATGGCCGGTGGATTTACAGCTTGAATAGAGGCTGGACAGAGGTTAAAAACAGGGAGGAAGAGTTGGTCGTGGGCTTCTAGACAGTTTTCCTTCCGACCGGAGGTTTGCAGGCTTGTGCACAACTGCTGGTTGCTTTCTTCTATGGCTACCGAGGAGGGCTGGTCGACTGCTGAAAACAGCCTTTGAGGGCTGGTTGACTTGCTTTATGAGCCAGACAAGAGGAAGATGATGATGTTGAGTTGTCCCGGGCTGATGTGGGAGTGCTATGGGCTGTCCATAGTTGTCCTGCATGTGCTTGATGCCGGGAATGCTCACTTGTGCTGAAATTGTCAGCAAATTCAGATATTGTGATGTTTTTCTTGTTTTCATATTGTATTGGAAGAAATAGGTGCAGCCAGTGGTGAACCTTGGGCACCCGCAAAGTTGTATTGGAAGCAGTCTGCTTTTTGGTAATCTAACCATTAGGGGGGGGGGGGGGTTGGGGGGGGTTCAGCCCATCTTCTGGCCCCTAGCGTGGTGTACTGTGCAGCTTTGTCATCTTGTTTTATCTGGTATGCATATGTGTATTTTCAGATTTCATGATTGATTAGATTTTCCGTGTTCAGTTGCCCCTTCCGTTTACACTCATTACTCAATATTTAGAATCCTTATAAGGTAACTTGCTTACTACTCAAACTCCATCTTGACGACATAAAGGTCAGAGTTGGGTACAATGAGAAAACTGATATGCAATGAGTCCCACTAAGGTCAACCCTAGTACCAATTGATTGCACAGTTTAGACTCACATACCAAACTATCGTTGTGGCGAGTGATTCCTTGCCGTCGCTAGCTGACTCTCTGCTTCAAAGCTGTCCTTTTGAACTTCGTCTCATTTAGAGTACTTAGAGCACACATGTGTGCAATCATAAGCTAATTGAATCAACCTATACATTCGTTGCGAGTTGTACCAGTTGGCATAGACTTTTGCATTGTATTTGCTAATCATACACAACCAACTCTCTCTCTCAAAGCCATGTTGGTTATACCACATGGTTCATGGTTCCATGCGTGAGAAAAACTCACTAGAACAACCCAAATCTTGAAAAGAAACTTGTGTTGCTCTGCAAAAGGCACTTAAAAGCACCAAATCTTGATTACAAGATCTCTCTTGCAACAACCCAAGTCATCGGTTGAACAATGACCTTGTTTCCAATTGGTTCGACCGTCTGCAAATTTTGTTGCTTTTCAACGTTCTTTAGCCAAAATCCATTTCTTCCACAAGAACTTGCCCTAGTTACCATGTGGCGCTTGTTCTCATTTATGTGGAAGCCAAAAGTGGAGCTTTCCTTGCAAAGATGCAAAAAGCAATCAATCTTTGATCTAATTTCGTCAAGAAAATCTCCAAACTAGCTTCAGGTATGAGTGACGCTTAACTACCAACCTTCTCTTCTTGTCTCGATCTACTCTCTTCTATGAGAATCTACCCTCACACGGAATTTATTTGGAAGGTCCTAACGGAGATCCCACAACATGGACATGAAACATGAGCGATGCATCGGAAGTCTTAAACATGTGCTAATTCTTTCTATCTTTAGCGGTGCATTTGTCCTATCAACTACTTATTTGCTGTGCTAATTCTTTCTATTTGCTACTTCCCTTAGAGCTAGGCTTCATTATGGCTGAGTTTGCCCTGCATCTCCGGAGGTTTGATAGAAACTTAGTACGAAGGGCTTTGTGTGAATATATGCTCTTATGTGTGTGTGTGTGTGTGTGGAGTGCGTGTGTGAGAGGATATCTTGATACAGATTGATGACGTTAGTGGGGATGTCGTAGTATCTAGTCCATACTATGCATAATGGAGTTGATAGATATATAGTCTTGTGGGTTGACTACCATGAGTATATAGCATGCACGTTCCTAAAAGGTGAATTTGGGCATGTTCCTGGATTCATCTAGGTATATAATTCAGCCGTATTAGCGGACATGTAGATTTCACATTGTGAAGTTTTCGTTCGAGTTGCGGCCAGTTGATATTGTGCTAATTCTTTCTATCTTTAGCGGTGCATTTGCCCTATCAACTACTTATTTGCTGTGCTAATTCTTTCTATTTGCTACTTCCCTTAGTGCTAGGCTTCATTATGGGGCTGAGTTTGTCCTGCATCTTCGGAGGTTTGACAGAAACTCAGTACGAAGGGCTTTGTGTGAATATATGCTCTTATGTGTGTGTGTGTGTGTGTGTTTGTGGAGTGCGTGTGTGTGAGCATATCTTGATACAGAGTTCTACACCCACTATTGGGCACTGATGATGTTAGTGGGGATGTCGTAGTATCTAGTCCATACTATGCATAATGGAGTTGATAGTTATATAGTCTTGTGGGTTGACTACCATGAGTATATAGCATGCACGTTCCTAAAAGGTGAATTTGGGCGTGTTCCTGGATTCATCTAGGTATATATAGATTAATGCTAACCAAAATTGAGTAAGATAGGAGAGAGAGAGAGACCTAATCTACTAATCTACTTTATATTGCCAAAACATGCTATATTTACAATGATGATGTTGGGTCTTACATCATGCTTATGCATACCTATCTACTGTTGCATACAAAAGGTTACTAGTTGTCCTCCACTTGTGCATGGGGGCTGCCTATTGGACATGTTATCTGCAGTCCATTTTACTCCATTTTATGCCACTTTTTATCTAGATATTTATCTGATGTAATTTGGGTTTTTTTTCATATTTTCAAAGCTATTTTATAGCTTAGTTTTAGGCTTTTTTAGGCATTTTATCATTTGTCCAAATTACTAGCTTTTTTGCTACTGCTCTATAGATATATAAGCATGGACATTGTTCATTCATAATTCATTCAATATTTCACACCAAGATTTTTGTAAATCGTTTGGTTTCAAGTGCAACCCTACTTTGCCTTTTTTGTATATAGTTTGGAAGTTTCATAAGAATCCTATAAAGCCTAGGTTCATAGTTGCTTCTTGCAATACATCTCTGATGGATGTTTCTAAATGGCTTAGTCATTGCTTTAAAGCCATTTTACCTAGTGTCCATGACCTTTGGAAAAATCTTCTTAAAGATGATGACGTGCCTACAGACACAAGTTGGGTCTTAAAAGACTCTGTAGGAGTAGTTCTTGTCGTGAAATTCTTAAACTCCTCTCAGAGCCTGGCTGAAAAGTCGTCTGCTTTAAGCCTACAAACCTTCGACTTCACGACCTTATACACCAACCAAGACTTAGAAGACTTCCATGTTAAGGATTAGATCCCTTATTACGAAAGTTTTTGCCTATAGATTAGAAAAGGATAGATGCAAGGCTTTATTAGTAGAAAAGTCACCCTTGCATTTTGATTTTTCTTGGTTAAAAAGTAAAAATCAAGATGTAGATAAGAGAAAGAAAAGATTCACCAAAATTGTAGACAAAGATGACATTTGTACTTGGTTAGATTTTTTCCTAGATAACCTTTATATATCCTTAGGTGACTCTTTATTTAAGCAAGCAATTGGTATTCCCATGGGTACCAATTGTGCCGTCTTTCTTGCTAATTTTTATCTTTTTACATATGAGTTCGATTTTATGGAACGTCTTATTTCTGCTAATACTTGTCCAATCTTTCTTCACAAACTTTGTAATGTGAGATGTTTTGTAGATGACCTGTTCGTTCCTGACATTCCTTCCTTTGAAGAGTTTTTGTATATCAGTCCAAATTCCTTAGGTGGAGGGATCCATCCCAAGGAATTTTGCGAACTTCATTGCACCTCGAATAGCATAGTTAGGCTTTTTTAGACCTTAAGATCACTCAATCATCTTGTGATATGTGTCAGAATACGCAGCGGAGATGATGACCAGATCTGGGAACACAAGAGCAAAAACGCATGCAGAAAAATATAGCACAAGAGAGGGAGAGATGTAGGCGTGTAACTCTGCTCTATATACACAAGAAAATCCCGGGTATGATACACAAGTGGTATGGGAGCTGGGGCCCTATTTATATGCCCCCATATGAGCAATCGGCCTGCTGAAAAAGGCACTCCACGACTGCATCAAGTCGGCCAGCAACATGCAGCTAGTCGGCCAGCACTGAGGGTCCACGACTAGTCAAGTACAGTCGGCCAGCTCCAGTACACACATCCTGATGTAGTCGGCCAGCAAATGGATCCTCTTGTCAACTCAGGGCTGCCTCCCAAGCCACAGAAAAAATGGGAAAAATAGGGGAAAAATGATAAAACACGTCATAAGGGCGGGCACACCCACAACAAAGGCCCTGATGTATAAAACTAGACAGGAGATGTCAGAATACGCAGCGGAGATGATGACCAGATCTAGGAACACGAGCAAAAACGCATGCAGAAAAATATAGCACAAGAGAGAGAGAGATGTAGGCGTGTAACTCTGCTCTATATACACAAGAAAATCCCGGGTATGATACACAAGTGGTACGGGGGCTGGGGGCCTATTTATATGCCCCCATATGAGCAGTCGGCCTGCTGAAAAAGGTACTCCACGACTGCATCAAGTCGGCTAGCAACATGCAGCCAGTCGGCCAGCACTGCGGGTCCACGATTGGTCAAGTACAGTCGGCCAGCTCCAGTACACACATCCTGATGTAGTCGGCCAGCAAATGGATCCTCCTGCCATCTCAGGGCTGCCTCCCAAGCCACATAAAAAATGGGAAAAATAGGGGAAAAATGCGGAGTGGGGAAAAATGATAAAACACCTCATAAGGGCGGGCACACCCACAACAAAGGCCCTGGTGTATAAAACTAGACAGGAGATGTCTTCTAACACCCCCTCTCAGCTCCTGGCTGTGAAACCAACCACAGGGAGCTGGGGTGCCGCCTAAGCAAATCCTGAGATAGCGACTTCGTGAAGAGGTCCACCGTACGGTCCTGCGTCGAACAGAACTCTAGCAAGATGTCATCAGCAACGATCTGTTCACGAACAAAGTGCCTCTGGATGACCATGGGTTCCTCCAGTGGAAGCCCAAACCTGCAATGCAACTTCTGCATCCTCACCACCTCACAAGCAGCATCACAAGCAGCCTGGTACTCTGCCTCTGTGCTCGACAAGGCAAAAGATGACTGCTTCTTACTGCTCCATAAAACTGCTCCTGGGCCTGAAGTAGATCTCCTCGTGTCCGGATCTCCTCCCCAGACCGAGTCACTCCAACCGTGGAGTCGGACTCCATCCAACGATCCCCCTCCTGTGTACAAGAGTCCATGATCCTTCGCATGCCGCAGAAACCACAGGAAACGCAATCCTGCCTCCCAAAGAGTCATCCGCAACCATGAGCTCAACTGCCTCATCAAGAAGCTCCCGTCCAATCTGGTGTCCATCAACCGGATCAATGAACCATACTGCTTCTGAGTCAAAGAGGCATTACACTGCTCACAAGGATCAACACCTGTTACGGTGCAACAACGAGTCCTGGAAACCTGATGACGACCACGTAAGACCTTCTGAAACTTGTCAACCACCCCCTCTGAATCCGGAACCACAAAGCTTGGAGTATGCACCTCCTTCTGCAAGTAATCAACTGCCACCTGCCTGGCTTTCCGAAAGGTCCCCGTGGAAAGAACATCCTCATCTACTGGAGGTTCTTTGTCCCGAATACGACGAGACATCAGAGCATAAGTTACTTGTTCAGTTTCCTCTGACTGTCGAACACAAGAACTACCAACATCAGTACTGGAAAGTTCCTGCCAACTACTGCCATCTACTGGCAAGCTATCCACCATCTGGTCGCGGAAAGCCCGCACCTGCAGCATATCCACACTTAAGGGGCCATTACCAGACTGCCACTCATCACAAACCTGAGGACCTGGGAGAGAGAGTGCTGAAAGCTTGTAAACTCCATTCTCCACTCCGCCTTCCCAAACCACCTGGCCTGTTGCTTTGTCTCGGAGAGCAACAAAATGCCCATCAAACTCCACCCGTACGCCAGTCTTGCAAACCTGATACACTGACAACAGATGAAAACCAAGTGCCGGAACATACAACACCTGGGAGGAATGCTTCCATCCTCTGCCATCGGGAACTATCTCCATCCTGCTCTCACTGTGAACTGGGATAGTGCTCTTTGCTTACTTTTGAGGTTCCATCATCCAGCAGGGATATTGGCAAGATAGGAGAATAGAAAGGCAAAGCAAAGATTTTGGATAAGTTTAAGTCCCACTTAGAGGAAATGGTCCAGGAGAGTCAAGAAGATAGATGGCATGAGATCTTCAACAGGGGAAGTATAAAAAACAGAACTGTTTCAGCCCTTGAACGCACATGATATACTAGGTTTACATGTAGCGAACTCTCGAGGAAAGCTAAGATAGAGAACACAATGCTAATTTTCCACTATTTGGGCTGATTGGATGGCTGGTCATGCACATGCCTCACATGTGATCAAAGAGGGTTATCTCATGAAAGATAATTGCCTATGTGTGGTATCTGACATGAGGGAAAAGGTTTTGGATGAGTGCTATGCTCCTCCATATGCTGGTCATAGAGACATAATGCCTACTATGCACATGACTTAGCGGTATTTCTTTTGGCTAGGTATGCGGAAGGGCATAGAGGCACATGTACATGCATGTATCACTTGTCAAAAGGTGAAATTTGATAGGCAAAAGGTACCAGGTTTACTTCAGCCATTGCTTATTCCCACGCAGCCATGGGAAAGTATTACAATGGATTTCATTATGGACTTGCCACAGACCCAACAGGGTAATGATGCAATTTGGACAATTGTGGACAGGTTTAGCAAGTAAGCTCACTTCTTGCCGGTCAAAAAAACCATCAAAGCTGAGCATATGGTTAAAATATATCTTGCACAAGTGTTCAAGCGTCCATTGTGGGGGATAGAGATCCCAAGACAACAAGTCTCTTTTGGCGGGCCTTATTTGATAATATGGGCACCAAATTGGACTTCTCATGAGCTTATCACCCTCAAACGGATGGGCAAAGTGAGGCTGCAAATTCAGCCGTGTTGGATCTCTTGAAATGTTATGTGGCGGATCAGAAGTCTTCTTGGGAGAAGTACTTACCGCTTGTGGAATTTGCATACAACAACACGGTGCATGCATCCACAGGAAAGGCCCCGTTCAATTCAGCAAATTAGTTCTTGTATTTGAGCAAGTGTCCATAAAATCTTAGTGTATTTAAGTTTACTGATTAGCATTGTGTTCAACCAAGTTACAGGCTCCCCAACCTGAAGCTGCCGATGTTGTTAACATCATGGAATCTTTTACGGAGTTCATAACCATTCGGAAGTAGTTGGTCTCTTTGGGAAGCAATGCTATCGACGAGGACTTTGTCAATCGGCTCCTCGCCAAATTACCCGAGACAGTCTCTGCTTTTTGTGATACTATATCACTTCTTCCTTCTACTTTTGGTCTACATACCATTGTTGGCATGCTTCAGGATAGGGCCATGAGAAAGAAGATCAGCTAGGGTACTTCTGAGACTCTTCCTCAGGCTAAGGGCAAAAGCAAATGGCAGGCCAAGGTTTCCATGAGTAACAAATGTGACTACCAACCTGCCAACAATCTGGCTCATAAGGAGCTTACTTGTCAAGAGGAAGAGAGAAGGTGGTTCTGCAAAGAAACCCCTCAATCAAACCTCTTCATCCACCAATCAAACTCAAAATCCCTCTTCCACCAAGGAGACTGTCTTTATTGGTATTGAGGAGCTTTCCTTTGACCCCCACGTTCCTTCCACCTCACGTCTTACGGATTGGGTGGTTGATAGTGGGTGTACTACTCACATGACTCTTGATAGGACCATTCTTCATGACATTCGTCCCAGCTCTTCGACGGTGTCCATTGGTGATGCTGTCAACTTGGAGGCCTCTTCGGTTGGTAATGTGCGACTTAACTCTTTCCCCAGGCAAGCCTTCTACCATTTGGGATATAATTCATGTTCCCAAGCTCTCCAACGATCTTCTCTTAGTTTTTTGGATTGCGGAGAAAGGATATGATGTCTTCTTTGACAGTTCCGTCCTTGAGATCATCGACACCAGCACCTTGCAAATTGTTGCCATAGGTATCCAGGAAGGTGGTCTTTATCGGTTGAAGGACTTTGGTGGCTCTTTAACTAAGTCCCAATCTCATTTGCTACAACTTCTTCATAGCTATCATGCCTTGGTAGCTCATGTGGATACGGTTTTGTGGCATGCTCGCTTTGGGCATCTATACTTCTCTGTAGAGCTGCCATCTTCTCAGCAGATGGTCGAGGGTCTTCCACCACTGAAACCCTCCCACTGCACTCGTGTGGCTTGTCTTCATGGTGGCAAGCGACAATGAGATGCTTTTCCTCATGGGGCTACTCATCGGGGTTCTCATATTCTGGAGCGTATTCATATGGACTTGTGCGGCCCCATGTGGACTACTACCCTAGGAGGAGCTAGGTACTTTATGCTTATTATTGATGATTACTCACGCGAAGTTTGGGTTTATCTCTTGGTAGAAATATCTCAAGCTTTCTCCCGCTTCCAAGAGTGGGTGACTTTGGTCGAGATTGCGACCACATAGAAGGTTTGACAAGTTCACTCTGACAATGCAGGAGATTTCGTCTCCAAAATCTTCCATAATTTTTGCTCACAGAAAGGTATAAGCTGTCAATTTTCCACACCTCACAGTCCTGAGCTGTGGTTGAACGCAAGCACATGATTGTTTAGGAGATGGTCCATACGGCATACCTTGCTTTCTTCTTTTGATCTTCCTCCCTCTTTCTAGGAAGAAGCTAGGAGCATTGTTGTTTACATCATCAACCATTCTCCTACGAAGGCGGTTTCTCATATGACTCCAGAGGAGGCTTTTAGTGGATAGAGTTCTTCTGTCTCTCATTTTAGGGTTTTTGGTTGTGATGCCTATGTCATATCCCTGATTCTAAGAGATCCAAATTTGATCCCAACTGCAGGAAGTGCGAATTCCTTGGATATAGCTCTCATTCCAAATCTTACAGGAGTCGCAATCCTTGGTGATTTCTCGCAATGTTGACTTTGTTGAACCCTCATTAGATGATTCTCGCTCTCATCCGAAGCTTACCATCGAGGTCCCTCCTCCTTTCTTGGCCACCCCAACTCCACTAGCTTCTCCACCATCAACTTCTTTACCCCTTGCCTCTCCACCCCCAGTTCCTCCTTCCCCATCGTCTCCTCCTCTCCCCTTCTCCTGTGCAATGGAGGATTGCCCCCAAGATTCCATGATGGTTGGAAACCGCTGTTCGTGATTCTCATCTCTCTGATATGGAACTTCATCATCTTGCTGATTCTTCAGCAGAACCTGACACGGGTACGATGATTACAATGCTTCGTTATTCTTGTAACCTTGCCCTGATGAGTACACTGATACAATCATATAAGCCTACTATAGCTAAAGAGGCTCTTGCTCTTCTTGAGTTGTGGGCAGCCATGGAGGTCGAGATTGATTCCATTGAGAGGAATTGTACATGGGAGCTTGTGGACCAACCTTTGCATTGACAGGTCATTGGGGTCAAGTGGGCTTTAAGACCAAGTTTCATGCTGATGGATATATGAACAAACACAAAGCTAGATTGTTTGCGAAGGGGTACTCTTAGATTGAGCATGTGGATTACGAGGAAACTTTTGCTTCTATAGCTAGATACACCACCATCCGGACAGTTCTTGCTGTTTCTCCTCATAAGCACTGGCCAGTTTACCAAATGGATGTCAAGTCTGCCTTTCTTAATGGTGACTTACATGAGGAGGTGTATGTTGAACAATCTCAAGGTTTTCACGTTCTCGGACATGAGGGTAAGGTGTATAGATTGCACAAACCCCTTTATGGTTTGAAACAGGCCCCCAAGGCGTGGTATGATAAGATCGATGCATTCTTTCTTTCCCTTGGATTCCAGAGATGCTTTGCAGACAACAATCTCTATGTCTTTGCTCATGATTTTGTAGTATGCGGAAACTTCGGAGAAGGATCGGTACTTCAAAACTCAGAAAACAGCACTCTTTTCGCGACGGAATTAATGCACAAAACTGAAAGTCGATGTGCAGTAAATAGAGAGAGAAGGGGGAGATGGAGAAGGACACAGTATTGGGTCCCAATTACCCTCTGTAGGGCCCCCACCACGGATGGTGTATTTGCTTAATTAGAATGATGTAAATCTGAAACAAATACAATGTACTTGACCTTTTCTTGGCTGGAAAACCTGCCCTTGACCTTCAGTCCTTCACCCCTTAGCTTTAGCAATGTTCTTGGCTGTCCTGGCCCTTGGTTGCTTGGAGCTCTTGGTGAATTATGAGATGACTACAATGAATTATGGGCTGGGCTTTTATACTACTCCTTTCATGCAGTCGGCTGGCTTCAGGACAGCCCACGACTGAGTATTTTTAATAAAATACTCACACACTTTAATAAAGTGTTTTCACACTTGTAATCCCTGCTGTCCAGCCTGCGCATGCTCCTGGACAGCACCCTGGCTGCTGGGCATGCTGCGCATGGGTGTGGGACTGCCCCCCACACCTGGCCGCCTGCTGTTTAGGGTTTTAATCTCTGTCGGCTGCCTGTCCAGAAGCTCTGGAGCTGGCCGACAGCCCCTCCAGCCCTTGCCTTGGCTGGTGGGCAATATCTTGGGCCCTCCTGGCCCCTTGGGGGTGGTTCTATACCTCCCCCATGCCCATGCTAATTATGCAAATGCAAATCCTTGCCCTGGGGTAGCCCTATAGGCTGGCCCCATCTCTACATGCAAACTACATGCCTACAGAGGCCTGGCATCCAGTTGCAAACCAGATACTCAGCACATCTGACATCATTCCAGAGGGAGACTCACAGCGCGGACTGGCACTGCTTCATGTGCAGGACGATGCACACCTGACCTCGGACGACTGAGATGGACCCCTGGCTGACTCGTCCCGGACTGGGCTCACATGGGACCAGTTCACCATCCCAGGTCCTGCACCTACTGTACAGAAATGTCTACGTGGCATCCAAGTGCGGGATGCACGTGACATCCCCTTCTGCTTAACTTGACGGAAGCTGCATAGCCTCCAAATAATCCGTCAATAAAGCCGGATAGTCTTCGAAAAATTCTTTGTCGAGCCATACCGCTTCATGAGTTCCTCGGTCCTGAAACTTCGTGAGAAACTGTCGTAGTCTTCGGCCTGAGCCATGCTTGAAACAGTGCAGAAGGATCTGTTCTGGAACCATTACTTCTGCTTCATCAATGATGTCTGGTTTCGCTTCGTCTTTGACCTCTGAAGGGGGTGGACCTGCATATGGCTTTAACCAACTGACATGAAATACATCGTGCATAGTCCAACTCGGAGGTAGCTTTAACTGCATAGACACCTCATTAATCTTTTTCCGGATGGGAAATGGTCCGAAGCTCCTGAAAGACAACTTTGGGCATCGCTTGCCCACCTGCTTCAATCTTTGCTTCATAATCCGAAGATATACCCAATCTCCTTCCGAAAACTTCATGTCCCTTCGGTCTTTATTGGCCTGTCGAGTGTAGGCCTCTTGCGCTTTAGCCAATCTGTCTTTGACGGACTCTAGTATCTCCTGGTAAGACTCCGTCACTCTGTTCGCCTCTGGTACTGAAGACGACGTCCTGGTTAACAACGACTGGAAAGGCCTTCCAAACGCTGCCTCATATGGAGTCCTGCCAATAGCTGAGGAAAAAGAGTCATTCAAAACAGCTTGAACTAAAGGCAAAAACGATTCCCACTTACCTTGCTGATCGTGGACATAACACTTCAGCACATCAAAGGCCAACTGGTTGTATATCTCTGTCTGGCCATCTGTCTGTGGGTGGAATGCACTGGAAAAATTCAACTTAGTACCAAAATTATCAAACAATGCCCTCCAAAAATGACTGGTAAACTTGGCATCTCGGTCTGACACTATGGTCCTAGGAATCCCACCAATCGGGTACCAATGCCGAATGAATAGCTGGGCGACATCCTCGGCGGTCACATTGGCCCTGCAAGGAATAAGCATCACAAATTTGCTGAACCTGTCAACAATAGTCAAACACTGTGTATTACGCTTACTCGGACTGGGAGGCAGATTTGTGACAAAATCCATCGAAATGTCTTGGAAAGGACCCTCAGGAATTGGCAAAGGCTGTAACAACCCTATCTTCTTTCCACGAGGAGCTTTCACCTTTTGACAAATGTCACAGCGTTGTACATAGGTAAACACATCACGCCTCATCTTTGGCCATTAGTATTGCCGTTCTAATTTCTGCAGAGTCGAATTCATGCCCCTATGACCACATGTAATGGCGTCATGGGCATCATGGAGAAGAGCTGCCCGGAATGATTTCATGACACACAGTCGGCCTTTGTAGTAAAGCCAACCATCGCGTATCAGAAAATGGCATGGTCCTGTGGCATCCAATGCTTGTTCCCACTGTGTACCGAATTCCTCGGAATCCGCGTACGTGTGCTTCATGTCTTCTAGTCCTGTACCAACAAGGTCTAGTCTAGTGGTCTGAATCGTAGATACTTGTCCCTTCCTGCTCAAAGCATCGGCCACTGGATTGGCCTTTCCTGGAAGGTACTCAATCATGCCACCAAACTGCTGGAATATCTGACTCCAGCGGTGCTGTCGATCACTCCACTGTGCACTGGGCATCGTCTGAATCCAGCGCAATGCCTGATGGTCAGTGTGAACCTCGAAGTCACGGCCATACAGGAAATGTTTCCAATGTTTCAAGGCCTGAATGACTGCTAGGAGTTCATGATCGTAGACTGAGTAATTCTTTTCGGCGGGCAGTAACTTACGAGACATGTAAGCTATTGGATGACCATTCTGTTGCAATACACCTCCAATTGCGATGTTACTCGCATCGGTGATCACCTGAAATGGTTCGTCCCACGAGGCAAGGGCTAGACAAGGCGCCTCTGACAAAGCCACCTTGAGGTTTTGGAATGCCTCCAACGCTCGTGGAGTCATTCGAATCTTTTGCCTCCTTGTTTTCACTCCCTTTAGCAGATCGGTGAGGTCTGCCGAGAGATCAGAAAACTTGTCAATGTGGGTGGAATATGCCTGGCATATACCCACAAATGATCTAATGTCATAAGCAGTCTGAGGTACTTCCCAGTTAACAATCTCGGCTACTTTAGCCGGATCAAGTCGAATGCCTTCGGCACTGATTATATATCCCAAGTAATGTACCTGGAACAGATAAAATTCTGACTTCTTTTCATTGATATAGAGCTCGTTGCTTTCCAGCAACTTAAGGACTTTCTCCACATCAATGTCATGCTACTCAACTGTAGCTGAAAATATGAGTATGTCGTCCAGAAATATGAACACACACACTCCAATCTACTCCCGGAAAATACGCATCATCATGCGGTTAAATGTAGCTGGGGCGTTTGTCAATCCAAATGGCATAACCACAAATTCATAGTGGGCCCGTTCTGTACGGAAAGCTGTCTTGGGGATGTCCCCCTCAACAATCCGAACCTGGTGGTACCCGCTCTTTAAATCCAGTTTGGAGAACTCCTTAGCTCCATTCAGCCTCTCGAGAATATAGTCAATTCGAGGCATCGGGAATCTGCTCTTGATAGTCAGCTTGTTGAGTGCACGATAATCGACACACAACCGAGAAGACCCATCTTTCTTCTTGACAAATAAGATCGGTGCTGCAAATGGCGACACGCTGGGGCGGATGAAGCCAGCTTGCAACAATTCTTGGAGTTGGCGGTCCAACTCCGATTCCATTGCCTTCGAAAGGCGATACGGAAACTTGCTCGGGGGTTCCGAGCCTGGGAGGAGGTCAATCTTGTGATCCTCCGGTCTGGACGGGGGAAGCTGGGGAGGGAGACTGTCCCGAAGAAAAATCTTCTGGAACTTTTCATGGAGAACCGAGTACTTCTCGGAAGCACTGGCCACCGTCTGGGCTGTCTGGACGTAAATCATCGCACACTGTGCGCCTTTCCTGACTGCTCGCTTAGCTTGCAAGTGGCTTATGAGCGGAAAGTTTGGAATACCTGGCTCACACTTAATGGTCACAGGGGTGTTTGACACATTCCGATCGATCTGGAACGTGTGCTTGTCCCACTTGACATCAGGAAGAAACTTGTGAAACCACTGGATACCCAAAATTATGTTTGCTCCTACAAGAGGGGCAACCATAAAGTCACGCACAAACTCTATGCCCTGAATTACTAACTTAGCACCTAGAGCTTCATACTTGACGCTCGTTGTCATACCTGTGCTAAATCCCTCAACTTGTTTGTCCACCGGAGTCAGCTCGAAACGGGCACGCCTAGCGGCCTCTTCCGTGATCACATCCTCCGTGCTGCCGCTGTCAAACAAGACAACGACTCTCTGGCCACCTATGTAGCCAAAGGACTTGAGCAATTCGTTGCGTTCATACTCCTGGTCATGGGCGCCCTTCTGCTTATCTTCGAGCTCCCGGCTAATAATTGCTCCAACTGAAGCACCGGGGGTTGAAGAACTAGGGGTAGCCACTGGGGTCTGTGTGGGAGCTGTGCTCACCACGGAAGCTGTGGAGGCGGCGGCGGCCTTTGGAGGCTTCTTCGGACAATCTCGAGAAGTATGTCCTTTTGTGTGACAAAAGTAACATCTACCCTCCTTCCTGTACTGAGAAAGCTCCTCAGCACTCAACTTGCCACCTGTCTTGCCAGCCTCCGCTTTCTGGTCTGGAGTAAGCTTAGACGCATTGTTCGAGTTCTTGGAGCCAGAGGCTCCCGGGCTCTGTCCTGGGGAAGACCCCGTCTGGTTCTGGCTTTTGCCCCCCGAGGCGTTAGCCTTGGGAGAAGCCGACTGGGAAGTCTTGGGCTTGCCACCATTGTGTTTCACTTCTGCACTCTGCGCAAGCGAGAGTGCGTCCTCAAAGGTGGCTGGCCTAAACATACGCACCTCCCACTGGATTTGCGTGTCCAGGCCATACAAAAACTGCCCTTTCTTGTCTGCATCAGATAAGCCTAATTGTAGACACAAGGTCGAAATTCTATTGGCAAACTGAAGGACTGGTTGCGCATTCTGACGCGCACCCCTGAACTCGTCTTCGAGTCGCTCAAGGTAGTGGGGCGGTAAAACCGTTGCTTAAGGTCACGGACGAACTCGTCCCACCCATAAGCTGCCATACCTGATCTGGTGTGGGCATGAGCCCACTGAGTCCACCAAGGAATGGCCTCACCTTCCAAATACCAACTGGCTAAGATCACTTTGTCAATATCTGATTTCCTAACTGCGGCAAAGTAAGCTTCAAATTGATGTAACCATGAATACAGAGTACTAAGTAGTGGGATCGAGTTTACCATTATACTTACTGAAATTCATTTTCTCGGGAAAATGATTCGAGGGCGCCGCCGGTGTCAATCGGGCGTCCAAAGCTCTGAGGTAACGCTCGTGTTCCACTCGTCGCATGGCTTCGTCTTCTCGTTGTCGAACCTCCAATGCGCGCAACTGCATCTCAAGCAAGGAGCTTGGCTGCGGCTGTGACCCCTCGAGAGGGTCCCTGTGACGAGGATCTCGTATCTGGGGTACGGAAGGAGAGGGAGGAGGAGATGGAAAACGCGACGCTGGAGAGCGAGAACGCTCCTCCAGAGCCAAAATCCGCGCCTTCTGCTCATCCAACTTGGTTGTTTGGTCTGCGATTGCTCGCATCATCTGCTGGAACATGTCTTGTACACTCAAGCCGGGTGCCCTAGCTGGGCTGCCTGGTGCACTCTGGTCCCATGGTTCTGGTTCTCTCTCGTCGCCGAAGTTCGCCATAGCGGGAAAATGCAGTTCCTTTCCGGAACGCAATCTGACCATCCACTATCTGTGTGGGAGACGTCCGGAGGCTTCCGGAGGCTAAAAACCAACCATCCTTCGAGGGACAGGAGTCACTCCGAAAGGGGTAGTCCACCGGCGTCTAAAAACCAACCACACGAGCGAAAAAAAAAATTTTCTGGTTTTCTTTGCTGAATCTTTGTCCTTGAAGTGAGCTCTGATACCACTGTAATATGCGGAAACTTCGGAGAAGGATCGGTACTTCAAAACTCAGAAAACAGCACTCTTTTCGCGACGGAATTAACGCACAAAACTGAAAGTCGATGTGCAGTAAATAGAGAGAGAAGGGGGAGATGGAGAAGGACACAGTATTGGGTCCCAATTACCCTCTGTAGGGCCCCCACCACGGATGGTGTATTTGCTTAATTAGAATGATGTAAATCTGAAACAAATACAATGTACTTGACCTTTTCTTGGCTGGAAAACCTGCCCTTGACCTTCAGTCCTTCACCCCTTAGCTTTAGCAATGTTCTTGGCTGTCCTGGCCCTTGGTTGCTTGGAGCTCTTGGTGAATTATGAGATGACTACAATGAATTATGGGCTGGGCTTTTATACTACTCCCTTCATGCAGTCGGCTGGCTTCAGGACAGCCCACGACTGAGTATTTTTAATAAAATACTCACACACTTTAATAAAGTGTTTTCACACTTGTAATCCCTGCTGTCCAGCCTGCGCATGCTCCTGGACAGCACCCTGGCTGCTGGGCATGCTGCGCATGGGTGTGGGACTGCCCCCCACACCTGGCCGCGTGCTGTTTAGGGTTTTAATCTCTGTCGGCTGCCTGTCCAGAAGCGCTCTGGAGCTGGCCGACAGCCCCTCCAGCCCTTGCCTTGGCTGGTGGGCAATATCTTGGGCCCTCCTGGCCCCTTGGGGGTGGTTCTATACCTCCCCCATGCCCATGCTAATTATGCAAATGCAAATCCTTGCCCTGGGGTAGCCCTATAGGCTGGCCCCATCTCTACATGCAAACTACATGCCTACAGAGGCCTGGCATCCAGTTGCAAACCAGATACTCAGCACATCTGACATCATTCCAGAGGGAGACTCACAGCGCGGACTGGCACTGCTTCATGTGCAGGACGATGCACACCTGACCTCGGACGACTGAGATGGACCCCTGGCTGACTCGTCCCGGACTGGGCTCACATGGGACCAGTTCACCATCCCAGGTCCTGCACCTACTGTACAGAAATGTCTACGTGGCATCCAAGTGCGGGATGCACGTGACAGATTTATTGATCACTGGCTCACATCTTGCCAAGATTGAACAGCTCCGGTCAGATTTAGCTCACCTTTGAGATGACTAATTTAGGACTTCTCCACTACTTTCTTGGGATGGAGGTCTATCACTCTTCTTATGGAGTATTTCTTAGCCAGCACAGATATTTGCAGCAGCTCCTGGAGACATTTGGGATGACCAATTGCACTTTCTTATTAGGTGAATTTGGGCATGTTCTTGGATTCATCTAGGTATAGATAAATCTTTGAAGTAGTTCTAGATCTTCTCAAGTTCCCCTCATCAGTCCCTAGGAAGGGTGCAATATTATCTGCATAGATGCTGTGTAAGAGTTCCTCATTTGACCAATTAGGCAGCTTCAGCCTTTGTGACTTTACTCTTGTAGAGTTGGAAGGAACAGCTCATTATCTTTCTACAAACTAGTACAAGAAATAAGCTAAGGGACAGCCTTTGATGACCCCTCCTACTACCGGGGGGTTAGCTCCATAGGCTGTATGATAATGATGGTCCCATTTTGTATCATATGGCTTGGATTTGACATTCCGAGCTCATAGCTCTAGTCTTTATTTTCTTTTGCACCATGATGAGATTACATGGACACTATTGTATCACTTTTGGTCTCATAGACCCATTGGGTCTTTTGAAGACGTGGAATATAACTTTCTTTCTTTCTTTCTAATTTCTTCATGTTCCCTGTTTTGACCAAGTGCTATTTTGTATCTCTATGCATAGTTCCCTTCATAGTGTGCTCTAAGCCTGGCCCACTATACAGCTATCCTAAAAGAAAAAGATATACAGATGCTGGTGTCTCTTTTATCTTGAGTGTCCTTGAAGAGCTGCCAGGCTGCAAGAGAGCTATTTCTTTTTCTCAAAGCACATGTACTTTATCTTGTTACAAAGCTCCTCAGACTTAAAAGACAGAATTTCAAGTTCTGTTGTTCCATGAATGGCTCCATGCGTGCTACTGTGTAGATTTGAACATAGTTGATAGTTGATCTAAATGTATGGTTCTCGCTAAACAACTTATTCCCTTTGCAGGTCAATTTAAGTGTTGCCATCATACCGATGTCAAGTCAGCTACATTGGAATGCCTCAACAGCAGGGCTTGTACAATCCTCTTTCTTTTGGGGATATGCTCTTAGTCAATTACCTGGAGGATGGTTTGCAAGACGGTTTACAGGGGAGTAAGTGATCTGCCACCATTTCTGTCTTCAGTTTTACTAGCTAAAAAGGGACATTCCATAGGTTTGTGAGTCATTTCTACAGATTTGATGTTTTCACATTCCATGTTGTTTAGCTAATCTAATGAATAGGTTGTGGTCTAGAATTGGAAGGATGCAGCTACATCTCTAGGTTTC
The DNA here is from genome assembly GCF_041138505.1 of Cibotium barometz. Classification (NCBI taxonomy): domain Eukaryota; kingdom Viridiplantae; phylum Streptophyta; class Polypodiopsida; order Cyatheales; family Cibotiaceae; genus Cibotium; species Cibotium barometz. The sequence goes on along the minus strand of NC_141080.1, from coordinate 44,953,931 downwards.
CCTTTACCAGTTATTCAACCATCATCATAGAAGCTCAATAATGTGATCTGTCTTGCTGGAGTTTCTGAGCCATTGGCGGATGCACTTAGTATTCCCCATGAGTAACCTCGCTGAGTGTTGATGAAGATGAAGAGCATAAGTTAGTACATGATGGTGGCCCTAAAGAGGTGTTGGTTTATGGGCAAGTCTTTTGGCAGTTAAAGAGGAGGACCGAGGAGTTGCAATACCTGGCGAAGCTCAAGGGGTATCGTGTACACAGGGAAGTTTGATCATTGAAGATTTGCTTTCATTTCTGCGAGAGTGTAAGGAGTTTGCAGAGCTGAGGTCAATCCAATTGGGAGAGTATCATTTATAGCTCACTCTCCCACTTAAAGTAGACATATTCTTTGGCTTATGGCAGTAGTGACATTTGCCCTTCTTTTTGGGCTTGTTTGCATCCCCTTTGTCAGACTTTTCACCACCAGAAGAGGGTTGTCTATGACCAGCCTTGCTAGACTATTGTCCCCCATGCTTAAAGCTCTTTGCTTTACCCTTATCCTTGGCTGTAAATGCCTTGTCTCCACCATGGTTGCTCGATAAGTTTGCTCTTGTTTGGTCTTCCTGCAAGAGTAAAACCCACGAGCTCTTCAAAAGTGACGGGATCACCACCTCCTCTCATTGAGAGCTTGAGAGAGGTGTGAAAGCCCAAGTAGGAAGGCGGTAAAGAATGAAGAGTGTTGGTGACCATTTGTCTGTCTGGGATAACCTCATCAATGTTGAGCAATTGTTCCTGCAAATCTTTCACTTTGGTGAGATGATTTGCCATGGAGTCACCCTCATCCATAGAAAGAAGATCCAATTGCATCTTCAAGTAGGCAACTCTTGCCTCGTTGCGTACCTGATACATTACTTCCAATGTGTCCCATGCAAGCTTCGATGTCTTGCAAGAACGAATGTGCGGAATAATAGTCCTTTTCACTGAAAGGGCTATCAATGACATGGCCTGTGCATCTCTAGAGTCCCATCTCTTCTGCTCTTGTGTGGGAGCAAGTTCTACATTAGGAGCTCTTTGAGCACCTCCCCTTTGAGGCGTGGCTGGCTGTATGGTAAGTGGGCGTGTGTCATCACCACACACGATGTCCCAAAGCCCTTTGGCTACCAGCAAATTACGGATTATGAAACTCCAGAGGGAGTAGTTAGATCCATCCAGCTTGTCCTCCTAGGTGAGCACACCAAATACATCTGTAGCATTCTGTGCCATGTCAACAAAATATACCTGCAAGCAAACCAAGCATCAATGTGCACTGCCAGGCAACCAAATGTCCTGTGCAAATGTATGCCTGCAAACCAAAGCAAGTGTAAACCTGCACCAAATTGTCCAATTACACACAATGTGTATACATACGTGACAAATCACAGCTGTAATGCCCAATTACATGCTCCAATCTGAAAATCCCCAATTTTTATGCACTCCAATCGCTTCAATGTGCATCTAATTGGCCAATTTTCACAAAAGCCCCAAATTTTTGCAAATGAAAGAGGTTCAATTTGTTAATTGACCTCAATTTTGAAAACCCCCAAATTGCAATTTTCAATTTTGCCTCAAATTGAGAAATCCCCCAAATTGCACCTACAACTTTCCTTTGAATCTGACCTGCACAGAAGTCTCTGCAAAATTTGTATTTGTATTTGGAAGAAAATGTGCACAAAGAATACCTTTGGGGGCAGCACGTGTAAAGCAGGTGTTAGGCGGGGAGCAGACAGTTGAGGGGCCTGCAGCCAGGCATGCAGATGTTGACGGGTCAGCAGCCAGGTGCAGTTGTCGTGGAGGAGCACAGAGCATAGAGCAGGCGGAGGTGGTAGGCGCAGGGCGAGCAGACGGCCAGGCGGAGGCGTTGTAGCGCAGGGTCGACGGCGGCGAATAAAGATGATGAGGCAGGCGGAGGCGGCAGCCGTGGGCTAGCTGCACTAGGGCTTGGCGGCAGGGGAACACAGAACGGGCGGGCCAGAGGTTGCGAACAGTGGACGGAGGCACAGGGCGAGCGTGCAGGTGCGGAGGTTGGAGTAGGTTCGCGTGGGCCTGGAACGGCCTGGAGTCGTCGGCCTGGCCGTGTGCGAAGATCCGAGTAGGACGGACGGCGGCCGCGGGAACGGAACCGGGACGGAATGGCGGCTGGAACGGAATGTCGAAGGCAGCTGTAGGCGGCCGGGATGGAGATGTGACAGCGCGGCTTTGGGCGGCCGGAACAGAGCGCTGATGGGCGGAGGCGCTGTCGCCGCGGCTGAAGAGGGAGGCGCCGCCAGCTCCCAGCTCTGATACCAATTATTGGGTATTGGACTCACACACTCACACACACAAACCTGCACATTAGGGTTAGGTGCAGGGCAGAGAAGCTCACACATAGAAATGAGAGAGAGAGAGAGAGAGAGAGAGAGAGAGAGAGAGAGAGAGAGCCAAAAGTGTGGTATCCACAAAATGCAAGTCAACCCTTGCATGTGTGCCACATCCATATAATATAGAAGTACAAAATATTATATGTTAGAGTGTCCTTTCACACTTGATGTCCAAGGGGAAAAACCACATGGGAAAAAGTGCCCTTGGTTAAGCCCTGTTCACACATAGCACTACCATAAGTGAGCATATGCCTACAACACTTCCCCACTATAAATAGTGGGTGCTGGCCTCTCGTTTCTCATTCAGTCTTGTACATATTTGCTCCCTCACTTATGAGACTAACACTGCCTCTTGCTTGGGACTGTTTTGGTTCAGTATATTCAGCATAGTTTGCTCCATATCTCTCTCTCTCTTGCACTCTCTGTTCAGCACGTTCAAGTGCCACTCTGCTTCCGCTCTGTGCACTCTTTCATGGTATCATCGCTCCCGGTTTAGCAACCTTCTCTTTCATGGTATCATCGCTCCCGGTTTAGCAACCTTTCTGCTGCCCCAGATTCAGCCCTGTTTTTAGCACCTTCTCCTCTGCGTTTTCTTCTAGATCCATAGCTTTTGCTGCTGCGTTTTCTGGACAGCACTCTGCTGGTCGTTTTTTTTGGATTGGCTCCACCGACTCAGCCATCTGGCTCTTGTTGATCAGCGTTTCATTGCCCACTTGGAGATTGGACTGCAGGCGGCCTGTTTTCTACAGGACAACACTTGTTCACTGCTGCGTTTTCCTCTCCAGTGGCCCTTTCCCTTTGCAGAGGGGGCTTGTGGTGTTGCAGGATTTGGTGGCACTCTTGGTACCTGTGGAGGACATTTTTTCTTTAGAGAGTGCATTTTTTGAGATTGAGCCCAAGCTTTTGTGATGGCTGCTCCCACTTCTCTTCATATGTTTGCTGAGTCTGCCAAGTTGGATGGTTCCAACTACACCCTATGGAAGGTGAAGGTGAAATCGGCCTTACGTGGCGTGGATCTCTGGGATTTGCTTGTTACACTGGCCAATGCCACCCCTCCCACCCTTGCTTCCGGTGGTGTGACTTAGGCACAGATTGATATTTGGCAGTCGAATGATTGACGTGTTTTCTCCTTCCTGATGTTGAACTGTCAACCCAAGAAGGATGATGGAATTCTTCTCTTAGCAGGTACTCGGCGTATACTTGCTCTTGTGACTTCTCAGTCACGGTCTTGGATTGTTGATAGCGGTGCTACTGCTCTCATGACACCCCATCAAGATTGGTTCGAGGACTTCACTGCCAGATCAGGCGAGATCACTCTGGGTGATTCTTCTTCTGTGCCAGTGCATGGTCATGGCACTATCCCCATCTTCCGTTTTGACGAGGACAAGAGGTACTTTTCTGACGTTCTGTATATTCCAGATTTGGCTTTTAACCTTTTGTCAGTGAGTGCTCTTACAGCTCAGGGTGCGGAGGTGATCTTTTCTCGTTATGAGATTACCATTCGCGATAAGGATACTGGTAGCATCTTGGCTCAAGGAGTCCAAGATAGTGGCCTCTACAAATTGACCGCTCTGCTTTCTTCTAGTGCTTCTTCTACTCTTTGGCATGCTCGGTTTGGTCATTTGAGCTATTAGCTTCTGCAGCGAGCTTCGAAGGATGGGTTGGTTGATGGATTACCAACCATCAAGGCTCCGTCTTCTGCTTGTTCCTCTTGTTTACAGGGGAAGCGACACCGAGCCGCCTTTCCGGAGGAGGCGACACACAGATCTTCGACATCACTTGCTCTCATTCATGCAGACTTATGTGGTCCTATGAGTACCGCCGTCTTTGAGTAAGGCAATGTACATGCTCGTGATGGTGGATGATTTTACCAAATATACTTGGGTTTTCTTTCTGAAGACCAAGGATGAGACTTTTCATCACTATAAATAGTGGGTGCTGGCCTCTTATTTCTCATTCAGTCTTGTACATATTTGCTCCCTCACTTATGAGACTAACACTGTCTCTTGCTTGGGATTGTTTTGGTTCAGTATATTCAGCATAGTTTGCTCCATATCTCTCTCTCTCTTGCACTCTCTGTTCAACACATTCTAGTGCCACTCAGCTTCCGCTCTGTGCACTCTTTCAATCCCCACCCTCTCTCTCTCTCTCTCTCTCTCTCTCTCTCTCTCTCTCCGATACAGGTACTCCGATTTGTCTCATAGGCCGAGTTCGGTCTTTTGGAAGACGTTAATAAAATCTTTCTTTCTTTCTCTCTCTCTCTCTCTCTCTCTCTCTCTCTCTCTCTCTCTCTCTCTCTCTTCGAGGACCAGTGTTGCCTGGGCCTCTTCCTGCTTGAGCTCCGCAGACACAGGGACACCTTCTTGAGACACAGGCCCCAGCCACCCCGCCCCCTCCCTCGGCAGCCAACCATCACCAGTTTCTTCCAGACCCAGGAGGTGGAGGACACCGACATAGTGGATCTTGTGGACCCTCCACGAGCTGCTCTGGGCCTACCTCGCCCGAGAGGAGTTACCTTGGATGGAGCCTCTGCACTCCAGCATGCCCGACGCCCTCAACCCCCCCGTCGGCCACGATCACCTCATCAGCCTCCAGATCCAGGACATGCTCCACCGCCATCGAGCTACCTTTCCACGTGATATAGCTGAGGGAGACCTCTCGGCCATACTCGTCAGCCCCATGCTTGACATTTTGGAGAGTGGTATACCATCTACTTGGAGCTGATGTTACTCCCATGTTTTTATTTTCTTAGTATTCCATGATGAGTTTCCATGGACAGTTTTGTATCACCCCAGTGAGATAGCTATATTTATGTTTTCTTTCTGTTTTATTTTCCATTCCATGATGAGATATGCCATGGACATTATTGTATCACTTTGGTCTCATAGGCCCATTGGGTCTTTAGTAGACGCTTAATATATCTTTTTCTCTCTCTCTCTCTCTCTCTCTCTCTCTCTCTCTCTCTCTCTCTCTCTCGCGCGCGCGCGTTCTGAACCCGTCTCAGATTACGCGAACAGCAAAAAAAAACACACTGTTCATCTTCATCGCTCTCTTTCAAACTGAAAATCAGTATGGCCTCGTTTTTTCATCTCTCTCTTGCGCGCATCACAAAGGTTTCGGACGCTCAGAGGAAATCGAAATATCTCGCTCTCTATGATCGCCCCTCTCCCCCCTCGTATTCATTCGACCTCACCATATCCTCTCTCTCTCTCTCGCGGGGCCTTTCGCCCGGATGAAAAAGGCAGCTGCCTAATTTTTATTCTCCATATTAGATCACTGCTATTATCCTGCTTGGTTGTGCAGTGTGCACCCCATTCTTCTTGTGTAGCTGAGTTGTGGCAAAGAAATCCTTTGTCGGTTGATTTCCAGCTTCCCTCTAGAAAGAGGCCATATTGTGGTACCCATATACAGTATGAGCTTCCTTTAAGGACCTGTGTGGACTTGATTTTTACCAAGGGACTGCTCTTGGAGGGACTGAAGGAATGAAAGGCCGTGCATTTATTTGCTCTCCATAGCTCTGAATGCATCAATTCTCAGTTTCTTGATGAAGAAACTTGCTCATGTATCAAATGCATCATCCCCAAACAAGGATGCATGTGCCACACTGTCAGGGACTGTGAGGGTGGTTAAGCAGAAGGCATGCCTGTGAAGGGGATCAAGTCCTGGAGGCACTTGGCCTACAAGGATGACATGGTTGAGCAAACATGGACTGCAGAGTAACGGGCAAATCAGCATGGGTAAAAATGCTGCAGTAAGGCAGCCACTTTGGCAGCCTTTCGAAAGTTATCGCTCGTGACCCCAAACAGCCCTGGTCAAGTGCCCACTGCACAGCCATGGGATGGACATTTGAAAGGGGTGAGTGCCACATGGACATGCTGCCTACTTGTAGCTCCCTCAAGGGCAAGATTCAAGGAAGAGTAAGGACTGATTGGGGTAGTTTTGACAGCCCTATAGGCTCCCGGGGGTGCCCATGACATGCACCAATGGTTGGGACATTTATTGGGCATAATATGAACATGTTTTATGGTCTTTTTGATGATGTTTTATGGCCTGAAAATGGATGGCCGACCTGAATACAACTTGCCATAAGATTAAGTCTTCCACTGTTAGTACTCATGTGACAATGGTATCAAACCATGCAAGTCATCTAGAAACCAAGGGTTTGCAAGAAGTGCGTGAAACAAATTAAGGTTTGCGTTTTTGGAACTGTGAGTTTACTGGCATGTCAGTGCCATGAGTTATCAATTTGGAGAATTACAGGCCCCAAAGCCTCATTTTTTACGTTCGCTCCATTCAGCAGGCCCTCTGTGTCGCATGTCTGTGTGAATCTCCTTTAGTGTTTGGTTTTGTGTTGGTATTTAAATTTATACATTGCATCAAATCTTTGTACGAGAGGAACCGACACGCTAACGAATTCTCTTGCCTTGTATGCAAGCTAGTTATTTGGATGCCTCATCACCACCAAGCACAACATATTTTGGTCACACAACATTCCCCATGCATCTGATGGGTGGTTAGTTGGACAAGCAAGATGGCTGTCCATCCTGGATGGGCAGGGGTGGTTGAGTAACCACCCTCAGCAATTATATTATTACATGAGACATGCCTGCATTTAATGTTTGGATTGTTGAAGTTCGCCGTAGGACTTCAAAGTTTGAATATAACATGCTTTATTTTGGCTGCAGGGCAGTATTGGGAGTTGGTGTACTCATATGGTCAGTGGCTACAGCTGCAGTGCCAATGGTTGCATCCTTTATTCCGGGTCTTCTATTCTCAAGGCTCATTGTAGGTTATCTTCTTATGCTTTGCATCTGTACCCTACAAACAAAAGGCTTGTTTTTTTGACCTCTTGCAACATGCATAAAATGCATTTTAGGTTGGACTTGGTGAAGGAGTGTCCCCATCAGCTGCTACAGACCTGATTGCGAGGTGTGTACGTAGATTTGTCTTATTTGATTTTCAATACATAAGTAAAGAAAACAAGTTAAGAACTTAAGGACCTTTGCCCTCTCTGTGGAGAAAGAAAGAAAGAAAGAAAAAATAATATTTTAACGCCTTCAAAAGGCCTAGAGGGTCTATGAGCCCAAAAAGGTAGTACAGTGTATCTACGATGAATAGTGAACCATGGAAAAACTGTGCAAAACTAGCTACGTAAGAAAAGGTACATGGTGACAATTTATGGTCAGACAGTGGTGGAGGGATGAGGCCTCTGAGATCTGGGGCGTCTAGCTCTCAGAAGGGATCACACATGCTTAATTGTTTACTCATGGATCACATGTAACATCTTTGCAGTCTCATAGACCCTTCGGGTCTTTCATAGATGTTAGTAACATCTTTCTTTCTTTCTTTCTCTCTCCTGTGGCTGTGTCGAGGGAATTAATGTCCACCTGCTGGGGAGGAGCTGCTTGGTGATTGTGCAAAATGTCCCGGATCTCCTTCAACAATAGTACCATCCTCTGTCTCATCCAATAATAGTACCATCCTCCTCCATTATAGAGCAAAGGGCTGTGATGATGTCCACCTGTGAGGCCTCTCCATGTTGCCAGAGTCTTGGATTTGCAATTGACAGGTGGAAGATTGGGAACCCTGGGACGAGGGCCTCTGGTGTTTAAGTGGGATCATGCTTTCTCTAGTGAGGTGCATGGGGCCAAAGGATCCCTCACTTTGATATGTATTTGATGGCCTGTGTGATCCCTTTGTCACTGTGGAACCTGATTGGCGTCCGGAGGTGGAGGCAGTTTAAAGAAGTCCATAATGGAGTTTTGAGAAGCATCTCGTTGGCTCTGACTCGCTGGATGCTGTCTGAGCATGACCTCGTGATGATGGCAAAGCTCCTGTAGGTACATACCTAAGCATATCTGATCCTCATACCGCATAACTGAATCCATCTCGAAAAAGAGTGGAATCTCCCACAACCTCATAGTAGGGTGGGCATATGAACATATAGAGCTCCTCTATCTCCGCCTCCTCGGTCATACATTCTTTGTGCTTTGCCAAATACAATCTGTACGCGGTGTGATGATACTCTATCACATGCACACCCAGTTGGTGTACAGGTGGCATGGCATTATTGGCATTCATGAGCATTAAGCAAGCATAGTAGGCAGCAAGCAGGCATATTAGGCAGCGCATGTGCAAGGGCTTGGACCAGTCGGCAGCAGATGATCCAGTTGGCAGCCTCTCTAGAGCATTTAAGAGCATTGTGCAAGTCGGTGGCTTTATGGACCAGGCCGACTGCAATTCAGCAACCAACCCAGCCCTGATGCACCTATTTAAGCAAAGTGGTCTTCAGCCATCAAAGACCAGCAGGAGTAGTCACAGGCATCAGTGAAGCACTCCTGAGTCGTGGACTTCAGCCCTTGTTCACAGGAGAAGTCTGTTCAGTTAGAAGCATCCAGTCAGAAGCATTCAGGCAGTAGTTCCACCACCAGCATTCCGCACCAGATTTCTCCACAGATCTTTCCAGATCTTTGTTGTAATCTTCATTCATTTAATATAGTTGCATTGCTTTGCATTGAACTATATTCTTGTCTATCTCTGAAGTACAGTTAAGTTAGACTAGGGTTGTTTTACTACGATCAAACTCTCTGCATGTTACATACTCTCAATAGACCAATGGTGATTGTATGGCGTGTGACATGTGCGTATGAAGGTATCCAGGGCTTTTAATTAATCCATCTTTAGAAACTCGCAAGAAATGCTGTGTGAAGAATTGGAGTTTTGAGGGAGCTCTTGTGGGGACATGCTTGTGCGGCGTGTGTGTTAGATAAGGAGGATAAGACATGGATCTATTCATAATGAGAGTGAACACGTGATGATTCATTGACATGAGAGAAAGAGTACATGGGCTTATATAGATGCTGTGAGAGCTTGATGACAACATCATTGATGATGTAAGTGAGTGGAATGTCTTCTCCTAACATATCTCCACGATTCCATGAATGTAGGGGTTGATTTTCTGGGCTATGACACCTCATATGACAAGTGGATGCACCTAACACATTTGATATATGACCATAGGTTATGTCATATCCTATGCACCTTGTATTTTAGGCTAAGGGGACAAGTTTGGGTTATATTTTAACACCCCCCTTGAGCCAAACTTGGGAATAAGGACTCGACACGTAACAATGGGCATTGCCTAACAACAATCCTCCTTGATACAATGAGATAGAGTTCCCCCTTATTGTGTACAAAGGGTCTGTGTACTCTTCTCTAACAGACAGTCAAAGGTATGGACAACAAGTGGGTATACACAACAATGGTAGGACCATAATTTTTGACAAGGTCCACCATACAACTAGTGTTCCCACAGCAAAGGCTTGACCGTAGTGAATTGAAATGGCAAGGTCTTACCGTCTGCAACGGTAGTTTCTAATGCCTTACAACGGATTTTGGGTGATTTGTTACAAACAACCAGTACCAGGATGGAGGTTGTGTTACTTTTTATTTTTGTTCTTAATACTATTATTGTTTTTTTTTCAGTTGAGGTGATTGTGTAGACAAGGTTGACTTTTGGGCTTGGCTTCCGATGGTGTGAAAAGAAGATGAAGTTGTGTCTGAAGTATCCCTTAGCACTTAAGGATTAAAACCCTTACAACCACCAAAATGTTGTTTTGTTTTGTGAAGATCTACAGCTATGGTGGCACCTTTTTCTTTCTTTCTCTCTCCCTCTGTATCGCGACACATTGCTGTGACGGATCCGTTACAAGAGACCATGCTTCTCTCTTTCTTTTGCAATGGCAGGTGCCACTCTTTTGCTGTGTGTGGGGCTGTTTTGACGGCATGCAACAGATTTGTGTGTGGACGATGCTTGCGGTCTTCTTCTCTGCTGATGGCTTCTTGCATTTTCTTTGACCCCCTACTGGCGTATGCAAGCTATTGAGTTGATTTCTCTTTCTCTACGATTGCTCAGAGCTGCTTGCTTGCTTGCTTTGTGGCCGTCCTATAATCTCGACTCCTGCTCGCAAACCCTATGAGGTGCCAACTCCCGTAGCTTGCTGTTGCAGCCCTTGGCTATGGTTATTGCCAAGATTGCTTCTGTTTAGAAGCCGCCTACACACACTATGTCATGTGCAAGACATGTGCAGGCTAATTCCTAGGACTAATCCTTGAAGGGCAACAAGATTAAGGACCAGATTTTGGAGCTTATGCTGCTGGTTTGTTCAGGAAGACTTTGTGGAGGACTCAGGAGGCTGTCAGCCAGCTCATGAAGGAGTATGTCTCTGTTGGCTGCAGTATTTTATGGAAAGTTTGTCCAAGACGTGGCTGACAGCAGGTCGGCCAGTCCATGAGCCCTATAAAAGGGCACACTTGCTCATTGTTAGACTCACTCACTTCTCTAGGGAGAAGGTTCATAGAATATGGATTAGATTAGGTGTGTTCACCTTTTGATGGGGCAGCCAAGACTTGTACACCTTTTTGTACTATAGAATATACTGAATACTTAGCTATCTCTCTCTCTTCTCTCCACCTCTCTTGCGTGCGTTTTGCATCAGGTTGTTCTAGAATGGTGTTTAGGGCTGAAAGAAGACCTTCAGAGCTTCTGCATGTGACATTGGTATTAGAGTATTAGGCTTAGTGTAACATGCACTCTGCACTCAGTGCATGGTGACAAGATGGCTCATCATCAGAAGTGCAACAGTTGTACAGTATTAGAACCGAGTAGGATGATATTTGTCGTACGCAGTGACCCCATTGTACATCCTCAGTCCAGGATAAGTCAGGCACGAGCTACGTAGGTCATTCCTCAGCCTTAGCAGGTCAGTCAGTCAGTCAAGTCCCTTAACCCACTTGGAGAGAGTTAGTAGAAGCCTTAGGGTTTGCATCAGAAAGCACTCTGCATCCTGCATAATATGCATTCATATGCCTGTGCATCATTTAGAACATCCCAGAAGCCTTAGGGAATTCACTAGGATTAATCTCGTATTTTTTCAATACTTTATAGTATTTATTTAGCATTTATTGTCATTTATAAATATAAACTTTATTAACTGACCAGCCAACTTGACCAACCTCTAGTTAGTGTAAATAGGCTTACATAGGGCTTAGTTTATCATTCAGTCTTCAGTGTGCTAAGAGCTTTCCTCCTCAGCCCTAGGAGTTCCCTTGCCTTCAGCACTAGACTAGTCTCATCCAGCCCTTGGAGTGCTTGAGGTTACTTCAGCCAGCCCTGTTCATCCAACGCCTGCAGTTCAGCAGTCCCTACAGCCATAGGCGCCTGCATTCAGCATCAGATCAGCCGTGAAGAATCAGCAAGAAGACCTGCGTTTTTAGTATGTGAACCAGCCGCCTGCAGTCAGTCTGCGTTGCAGTTCAGTCCAGCAGCAGCACATCTGTGTTTCTGTCCAGCAACAACCGTATACACCTGCGTTTCTGTCCAACAGCAGTACAGCCTGCGTTTCAGTCCTACAGCCTGCGTTTTCAGTCTTGCATCAGTTCTACAGCAGTACCCCGCCTTCTGTGCATCATCCATATATGCAACAGTCATCTGGTGAAGGTAACACAGCATTCATAAGCATTTACAGCATTCTAACATAGCTTAGAACAGTCCACCATCTCCTTTTCTCAACCTCAGGTGTGCAGCCCTTCCTCATGCCCTTGGGAAGAGTGCATAGGCTCGAGATCAGGTCATCGAGGTGTTTCTACGGCTGGTACAATTCAGCCAATCTCGATCCTCCCGAGATCTTGCGTTTCGCTTATCTACAGTCCACAGTCATTCTCTCTAGAGAAATAAAGCAAATACTATCTTGTTATCGGGATAAGGGGCCCGTCAGTGGGTAATTCGGCACCCAATCTGGTGTACAGTTCTCATATCTCTCTCTCATATCTCTTTAAAGTTTGAAGTATTAAAGTGGATTGCTAAACTCACGAAACTTAGGATACAGAAGACGGTGTGAGCATTTGTGTGACAGGATCTTCCAATACAAAGACTTCCGCTGCATATCACATCGGCATGACCACCAACTTCAGCATCATGTCTACAGAAGAGAGTACTCATCAGCCAGAAGACGTCTCCCCCGAAGGAGACCATGTTCTTTCGCCTACAGCAGACACCATAGCTCTTCTTAGAGCTCAAAACCAGCTGCTCATGGAGCGTCTCCAACTCTTGGAGGCAGCAGCAGCACGTCCTTCTACACCTCCAGCAGCACCCGACTACATCTCCCTCTTCTTTCAGATGGAACAACAAAGGAGAGAGGATGAGGCCCGAAGGAAATGAGAAAAAGCAGAAAGACGGGCCTATGAGGAAGCCCAACGCAGGATCGACGAAGACCGGCGTCAGGCTGAACTCGCCGCTCGGGAACACCAACGTGAGCTTGATCGAGAACGTATGTTACGCGAGCACCAACGGGAAAAGGAGGCCATACACTTGAGGTATCAGCAGCTCTCCTCAGTTTCCCCAGTCAACTCGCCGCTCGGGAACACCAACGTGAGCTTGATCGAGAACGTATGTTACGCGAGCACCAACGGGAAAAGGAGGCCATACACTTGAGGTGTCACCAGCCAGCAGTCCGCAGCAGCATCAACCACCATCATTTGCAGTCAACCAAACTTTAGTAAGTATGATGGTAAGTGTGATCATTCATCAGTTAATCAATTTATTCATCAGTTTAATGCTCATTTTCCATTAGCTAGGATCACAGACCCACAAGACAAAGTTCACTTAGCGGCTCCCCATCTCACTGGTGAGGCAGTCACTTGGTGGCAGCATTGGTCTAGTATTCATACAGACTAGGCCACAGGTGTCACAGCCTTTGAGTTGGACATCTTTGTCCATGACCCGAAGACCAGATTTCTCCCGCCCAGTACATGACCGGTCTGAAAGATGAGTTCTATGGACTCAGACAGAGCGAATCCCCAGTGCTTCAGTTTTCCGGTAAGGTTATTACTTTAGCACAGCAGTCAGGGTTATCTGAGCAGGCTAAGATGGAGCAATTCATTCGTGGATTGGACTCTAACAATCGGTTCACAGTTCGTAACTTTGAACCAAGTACATATGACCGGGCTCTGACTCTCGCTCAGAATGAAGAAATGAAGCTTAACGGGGGCAAGCCCAAGCAATCATCTCAGTCCAGTACCAAATCCCAGCAGCAGCAATCAGCTGCACAGACAGGGAAAGGTAACGCGTCTTCTAATAATGCTAAGAAGGACAACAGTAATAGCTCTAGTTCAGGGGGTAAGAAAGATAAAGAACCTAAGAAAACCCTAGATGAAAAGGCTAAAGCAGGCTTTATTGGGGGTTATCTTCCTCCAGAGGAGCAAAGGAAGTACCAGTCTGAAAATAGATGTTTTTTTTGTCATATTATAGGGCTAAGGGCATGGTAAGAAGGATTGCCACAAATGGTAAGCGGCACAAGCTGCCAAAGCTCCTTCTGCCACAGTTGCCACGGCCTCCCCAGCTCCTCCAGCCCCGCCTACTATCTCAAATGTAGTTCAACTTGTACCTTCCATGCATCCTATGCCATCCGTGGTATTTGATGCTAAGCAGGAGGGTGAGAGCGATGCTGCTCAGAAGAGCCTCATCCGAGCTTATGGTTCTTCCCAGGGCCGATAGTTTGTAGTCCTTTTCGATATGGGTAGTTCTGAAGACACCATCTCTCCCCAGTTGGCTAATAAATTAAACTGCACATTAGTCCCATATCATCTGGATGTGGACAGGTTTACACCTGGTCTTCGCACCCACATTTCCGAGAAGGCATAGCAATTTGCCTTTGAAGTTCAGAAGGCCACATTTCAACGAGATTTCATCGTCTCTCCTCTGTTGGGGTGTGACATGATCTTGGGAATTCAGTGGTTCCGTCAGTATGAGCCTATTCCCAATTGGGGGCAGGACACTTTTACTATTTGTAAAGGTTAGCTTGTCATGATTCGTGGGGATAGAAGCACTCTTGGCATCCCATTGATTTCACATCTCCAGGCCAGACGAGCTATCCGCAAGGGAGCAGAGGGAGCACTCCTTTATGTTCGCGCTCAAACAGCCCCTCCCTCATTAGTAGCATCCGTTACATCTTCAGTCCCTCAATTAGCAGATCTCCTATCCAGACACCAGGACATTATGCTTAGGGACGATCTCCCGCCCAGTCTCCCACCCTCTTGCCTTGAGGACCATCACATTGATTTGGTCCCTGGATCAGATCCTCCTAGCAGGTTTCCCTATCGTCTTTCCAAGACTTTAGAGGGCGAGTTAGAAAAGCAGTTATCTGAGCTTCTCCGAGTTGGATTCATTCGGCCTTCTTCCTCCCCTACGTGATAATCAGCTCTACATAAACGCCAAAAAGTCTGTCTTTGGTGTTAAGGAAGTTCCGTATTTGGGCTACATCATCGGTTACGATGGGATTAGACTGGACCCATCAAAGGTTCAGGAGATCTTAGATTGGGACATTCCTAAGACCGCCCAAGAAATCTGTTCATTCGTAGGTCTTTGTCAGGCCTATAGTACCCATGTCCATCAGTTTTCCAACCTTGCAGCACCTTTGACCGACTTGCTCAAGGGGATGAAGACTCGCAAGCAAAAAGTCTCAGTTACAGGTAAGGCACTTGATGCATTCCGTGCACTCCAGAAAGCTGCCTCAGAAGCACCTGTATTAAAGTTAGCGTCATGGGACGAACCTTTCGAGGTCATCACCGATGCCAGCAATGTAGCCATAGGTGCAGTCCTCCAGCAGGACAATAGACCTGTGGCATATTATAGTAGAAAGTTGGATGTCGCCGAAAAGAATTATTCGGTATATGACAAAGAGCTTTTGGGTGTGATCAGAGCGCTCAAACATTGGAAGCTTTTTCTTTATGGATAGGCTTTCACAGTGGCAACAGACCACCAAGCACTTAAGTGGCTTCAGACTATGCCCAGTGCCCAGTGGAGTGATCGACAGGCCAGGTGGAGTCAAATCTTCCAACAGTTTGGAGGTATGATTGAATACATCCCTGGTAAGCATAACCCAGTAGTAGATGCTCTCAATTGAAAGTCCAGCATCCAGGCAGTCCAAGAATTTACCATTCTCGAAATCATGGGGAAGGACTTGGATAGTATGAAAGACCAATATGTCGACTCCCCTGAGTTTGGTACTCAGTATAGTTTGGTCCTCACTTCTGAGCCTGGCCACTATTCAGTATACAAGAACCGTCTATATGTTACTCGGGAAGAGCGTTCCGCTCTTCTCTACGATGCCCATGACTCCTTAGTTGGAGGACACAGGGGTATCAACAATACCCTCGAGAAATTAGAATGGTCCTTTTATTGGCCAAAGATGAGGCGTGATGTCTATGCACATGTACAAGCCTGTAAGATTTGTCAAAAAGTCAAGGTTCCCCATACAAAGAAGGCAGGTTTACTTCAACCTTTGCCTATCCACGCGACGGACCTTTCATCGACATATCTATGGACTTCGTAGGGCCTCTACCAGCATCCATTGGATCTCGTAACACTCAGTGTTTTACCATTGTGGATCGTTTTAGTAAATTCTGCATGCTCATCCCATGCAAGCATACGGCCACAGCCGAGGACGTAGCCCGTCTGTTTCTCAAGCATTGCTATCCTATTTGTGGTTTGCCTAGCACCATAACATCAGATAGAGATTCCAAGTTTACCTTGCATTTCTGGAGGGCATTATTTGAAAACTTCGGAACCAAGTTGCAGTTGTCTAGTGCATTCCATCCCCAGACAGATGGCCAAACAGAAATTTATAACCAGTTGGCCTTTGATGTCCTCAAGTCATACTGTCATGACCAGCAGTCCAAATGGGAACACTATCTTCCATTGGTTCAAGCTATCTTGAACGACACTCATTCATCCAGTGTCGGACAGACTCCATAAGAAGCAGCCTTTGGTTGCCGTTTTTCTTCTCTTTTGACGAGAATGGTGTCTCCATCTTTAGAGGCTAATAAAACCAGGGAAGCATTTTCCGAGATCATTGAGTCAGTCAAGGACCGCTTGACCAAAGCTCAGGAAGCATATAGCAGACAGGCAAATAAGTCTAGACGAGATGTCCACTTCAAGGAAGGGGATTGGGTCTATTTACGTATCATGAAACAGAGATTGAAACAAGTGGGCAAACGTTGTTCCAAGCTTTCATTCCGTAGTTTTGGCCCTTTTCCAATAGTTAAGAAGTTAAGTGATGTCTCCATGAAGTTAAAGCTGTCTACTAGTTGGACAATGCATGATGTTTTCCATGTTTCTTGGCTAAAACCATATGTTGGTCCAGAAGTGTTTGATGTTTCAGATGAAGAGCGACGTGGTAGACGAGGCAGAAGTTATTGAGCCTGAGCAGATCCTTCTTCATCGATGAAAGCATGGTTCCGGTTGACGGATATGTCAGTTCTATCAGTTCTATACGAAATTCTGAGATTGAGGTACCCACGAAGCCGTATGGCTCGACGAGGAGTTCTTCCAGGAGTACTCCCAGTTATTGGCGGACTACCTGGAAGCCATGAACCTGCCGCCAAGCTAAGGAGGAGGGAATGTCACATGCACTCTGCACTTAGTGCATGGTGACAAGATGGCTCATCATCAGAAGTGCAACAATTGTACAGTATTAGAACCCAGTAGGATGATATTTGTCGTACGCCGTGACCCCATTGTACATCCTCAGTCCAGGATAAGTCAGGCACGAGCTACGTAGGTCATTCCTCAGCCTTAGCGGGTTAGTCAGTCAGTCAAGTCCCTTAACCCACTTGGAGAGAGTTAGTAGAAGCCTTAGGGTTTGCATTAGAAAGCACTCTGCATCCTGCATAATATGCATTCATATGCCTGTGCATCATTTAGAACATCCCAGAAGCCTTAGGGAATTTACTAGGATTTATCTCGTATTTTTTTCATATTTTATAGTATTTATTTAGCATTTATTGTCATTTATAAATATAAACTTTATTAAATGACCAGCCAACTTGACCAACCTCCAGTTAGTATAAATAAGCTTGCATAGGGCTTAGTTTATCATTCAGTCTTCAGTGTGCTAAGAGCTTTCCTCCTCAGTCCTAGGAGTTCCCTTGCCTTCAGCACTAGACTAGTCTCATCCAGCCCTTGGAGTGCTTGAGGTTGCTTCAGCCAACCCTGTTCATCCAATGCCTGCAGTTCAGCAGTCCCTACAGCCATAGGGGCCTGCATTCAGCATCAGATCAGCCCTGAATCAGCAAGAAGACCTGCGTTTTGTGCATGTGAACCAGCCGCCTGCAGTCAGCCTGCGTTTACAGTTCAGTCCAGCAGCAGCACATCTGTGTTTCTGTCCAGCCAGCAGCCGTACACACCTGCGTTTGTGTCCAGCAGCAGTACAGCCTGCGTTTCAGTCCTACTGCCTGCATTTTCAGTCTTGCATTAGTTCTACAGCAGTGCCCCGCCTTCTGTGCATCATCCATACATGCAACAGTCATCTGGTGAAGGTAACACAGCATTCATAAGCATTTACAGCATTCTAACATAGCTTAGAACAGTCCACCATCTCCTTTTCTCAGCCTCAGGTGTGCAGCCCTTCCTCATGCCCTTGGGAAGAGTGCATAGCATAGTTGATGTGTACGTACTGTACGTAATGTGCGGTACGTATTTGTACGTTGTTCCTTACAGATAAAATTTTTGTGTACGTAAAAATACGTACCATTGTAAAAAATATCAAAATAAACATAAAAAGATCCAAATACATTTTAAATTGTGAGAGAGACCTACAAGACAATCTAATAAGGTCTTTGCTAATACGCATTTTATTAGTAATCACAAAACCCTTGCCGCACGTTGTAAAACTTGTTACTTCAGAAATCAAACATCAGATACCAACACCATTTTTCAATCAGAGATCAATCTTCAATCACCAATCACCACTCTTAGCTCTATATAAACTGATGAATCAGTGTTTACACAACAAAAGTCTCGACTCTCATCCATGTTAAAAGGCTGCAAATGCATCAAAACAAACTGAATACAATGCACATACTACATAGCAAGCTGCAACACTACATCATAGAAATGTCCTCAAAAGGCCCATAAGAGCAAGTCCAGAGTCTAGACTCCACAATGAAACGTGATCCAAGAGTCAAAACTCCTCATCAGATGATGATGACGATGCACCAGAAGAGAGCAAGTCCCCATCTGTCAGGACATTGCCCTCGTCATCATACTCAGGCTCTGCCATCACGGGCACATGTGATGATGTGAAAGATGTATCATGAGATCCATGTGCTACATCATCATCTCCTGGCGAAATTCGTACAGATCGATCCGTACGCGTACGGATCCGTACAATACGATCCGTACGTACGTACGGCTTTAACCTTGGTGCATAGGCTCGAGATCAGGTCATCGAGGTGTTTCTACAGCCGTGTACAGTTCAGCCAATCTCCGATCCTCCGAGATCTTGCGTTTGGCTTATGTACTGTCCACAGTCATTCTCTCTAAAGAAATAAAGCAAATACTATCTCGTTATCGGGATAGGGAGCCCTTCAGTGGGTAATTCGGGACCCAATCTAGTGTAAAGTTCTCATATCTCTCTCTTATCTCTTTAAAGTTTGAAGTATTAAAGTGGATTGCTAAACTCACGAAACTCAGGATATAGAAGACGGTGCGAGCATTTGTGTGACAGGATCTTCTAATACAAAGACTTCCACTGCTTATCACTCTTAGCAAGGCAAAACACTGATTCAGTCCCAGATGAAGGTGCACAGTCCAAGGAAAGGAATACAAGGCATGGAAGAATTTCCTAGGAGGTTGGTTGGTGGTGTTCCACAAGACCCAAGGGGAATGGTAGTCGTGTGAGTCGGGTGCCACTTGGGGCACACCAGGAAAGGCTTTTAGGCAACGGTTCCAAGGAAGGATGATTGTCCAAGGGGTGGAGTGAGAGTGCCAGACTCAATACTCAGGAAAAGAAGACCAGAGAAAGTGTTCAAGGACAAGGCATGAAGGGATAGGGGACATGATGGAACAGATGCGTAGATCTTCATTAGATTTGGAGTGGATTTGGAGACTAGGCAGGGTTTTCACTGAAAAGGTTGCCGGGAAGGGAAGGATGACAAGTTTGGGACTCCAGGAATGGACAATGGGATGATGACACTCATGCAAGAATAGGATTTGGAATCCTGTCATCAAGTTTAGCAAAGGGGGATGCCATGTGCAGGCTAATTCCCAGGACTAATTCTTGAAGGGCAACAAGATAAAGAACAAGATTAAGGACTAGATTTTGGAGCTTGTGCTGTTGGTTTGGGTAGGAAGACTTTGTGGAGGACACAGGAGGCTGTTGGCCAGCTCATGAAGGAGTATGTCTTTGTCGGCTGCAGTATTTTATGGAATATTTGTCTAGGACCTGGCTGATAGCAAGTTGGCCAGTCCATGAAGGCATTCCAGCCCTACAAAAGTGTTAACACATTCATCCCCAGTTTCTACCCATTTCTGGTGTCCATTTGGTCCCCTTTTGTATGGCCCTTGCTTGTGGGCTGCTTGTGGGCTGGCCACCCCTTTTTACTATTTTTCTGGGATTTTTCCCAGCCATTCTGGCATCTTTCCAGTCGGCCATGTCCAACAGCTCTAGTCGGCATGTTTATGAGCTCCAGTCGGCCAGCACTTCCCCACTATAAATAGTGGGTGCTGGCCTCTCATTTTTCATTCAGTCTTGTACATATTTGCTCCCTCACTTATGAGACTAACACTGTCTCTTGCTTGGGACTGTTTTGGTTCAGTATATTCAGCATAGTTTGCTCCATATCTCTCTCTCTCTCTCTTGCTCTCTGTTCAGCACATTCTAGTGCCACTCTGCTTCTGCTCTGTGCACTCTTTCATGGTATCAGAGCTCCCGGTTTATCAACCTTTTTGCTGCCCCAAATTCAGCCCTGTTTTTCAGCACCTTCTCCTCCGCGTTTTCTTCCAGATCCATAGCTTTTGCTGCTGCGTTTTCTGGACAGCACTCTGCTGGTCGTTTTTTCTTCAGATTGGCTTCACCGATTCAGCCGTCTGGCTCTTGTTGATCAGCGTTTCATTGCCCACTTGGAGAGTGGACTGCAAGCGCCCTGTTTTCTACAGGACAACACTTGTTCACTGCTGCGTTTTCCTCTCCAGTGGCCCTCTCTCTTTGCAGAGGGGGCTTGTGGTGTTGCAGGCTTTGGTGGCACTCTTGGTACTTGTGGCGGACACTTTTTTTTTTCTTTAGAGATTGTGCGTTTTCTTGAGGAGAGCCCAAGCTACTGTCTTTGTTGTTGCCTTTCCCTCTTGCACCCTCTTACAGCATATTCCCTGGCCTGTGTGGCTGCCCTTTCTCTCTATATCAAATCTACATTTTTTGCTTCCCTCTTCTGGTGACCTTAAGGTTGGAGGTACAGTCGATAGAAGCTTCTGCGTTTTTTGCTACAGGAGGATTCTTGGGTGCTGTCCAGCCTCTTAGGGCTGCGTTTTGGTGGGAGGAAAGACCCTATATCAACGTTTTCTGATTTGGACAGTTTTATCTTATGAGGGTTGGTTCTCTTGATTGGATCAATGATGACAACTTCAGATTTGGCTCCCGTACCACTCTCTTGTTATTTCCTTGATGAGGCAAACAAGTTGGATGGTGGTAACTTTCAGTCATGGAAGTTGTAGGTTACTTCTATTCTCAGGGAGTATGGTTTGATAGAGTTTCTCTCGTACAAGAATCGGTGCTTGCCGGACCTTGCCTCTGCGGAGGATGTGTGTCGGCGGTGGAGGAAGACTGACGGACAGATCTATGGCTTTCTCCTCCTGAATTGTCAGGATTCGGTTCTTCGACACTTCATCTATGCTCCTGATGATGCTTCTACCTTCTATGTGTGTCAGTTGCTTTGTGACTTGTATGGTGATGCCAGTGATCGACAGATGCTTTCTGCTTTTGGGTGTTGTGCAGCCAGTGATTTTGTGGATACTTCTTTTGGAGAATGTTCCTACAGCGAAGGATATTGGGCCAGTTTTGCTCATTGCATCTGAGGAATTTGTTTCTCCTGTTGCCCTTCCTTCAGTTTCTGTGCATACTTCTCCTTGCCAGGATGATATCTCTGGTAATGTTTTTGAGGAAGACAGTGGGCTATCTTTGCTCACAATTTTTGAGGGGGATTTTTCTCCTATTGCTTCGTCTCCGATTCTTTCTTCGTCAACCAGTGACCAGGATGTGTTGCTGGTCCCTTTGCCTTCTATGGAGGAGCTTGCTTCTACATTGTGTTATGCTATTGAGGAGGCTACTACTACTTCAGTTACCACTACAGTGAATGTTCCTACTTCCCTTACTCTGTGTGAGGATTTTGGATTGTGGTCAGGTGTGTCCGTGACCATGCCTGGGGCACAGTGGTACTTCTAGGGATTGAAGGATTGGGATTTGGATTTGGTTGGGCCTGTGGAGTCCCGACATCAGTTTTCAAAGGGGGCAGTTGAGTTCTTACATTTGGCGATGCCGACCTTCGAGGAGGGTGCTATTATACAGCATTTGGCTACTCTTGGTACAGAGTTGGAGCAGATGGATTCTATTTCTTTTGAGGGTATTATCTTCTTGGAGCTACAGGCTTCTAGGGATTCCTGTGACACTGTGTTTATATTTGGGTTTGGCACCGATATTTGGAGCAGCACGATGCAACCTTCATGGTTGATTTCTTTTAGAAGAGCAGTGTACGTGGCAGCCTGTTCTATTACTTTTGTAGCTGAGTTGCTGTGGAGATTGCTTGTGGAGCTTTCCTGGTACTTGTTGTTGCTGCTTTCTTTTGTCTTTGACAGAGGACGCCTTCTTCGGCTTCTCACAGATATGTTTAGCATTTGGTGCTGAGAGGGGGTGTTAACACATTCATCCCAGCCATTCTGGCATTTTTCCAGTCGGCCATGTCCAACAGCTCCAATCGGCCTGTTTATGAGCTCCAATCGGCTAGCACTTCCCCACTATAAATAGTGGGTATTGGCCTCTCATTTTTCATTCAGTCTTGTACATATTTGCTCCCTCACTTATGAGACTAACACTGCCTCTTGCTTGGGATTGTTCTGGTTCAGTATATTCAGCATAGTTTGCTCCATATCTCTCTCTCTCTCTTGCACTCTCTGTTCAGCACATTCTAGTGCCACTCTGCTTCCGCTCTGTGCACTCTTTCAAAAAGGGCACACCTACTCATTGTTAGACTCACTCACTCCTCTAGGGAGTAGGGTCATAGAATAGGGATTAGAGTAGGTGTGTTCACCTTTTGATGGGGCAGTGAAGGCTTGTACACCTTTTTGTACTATAGAATATACTGAATACTTGGCTATCTCTCTCTCTTCTCTTCATCTCTCTTGCCTACGTTTTGCATGAACTTGTGCCAGGATGGTGGTTAGGGCTGAAAGAAGACTCCGAGAGCTTCTGCATGTGACACACGATACTCGACAATGTTGCTCCTTAAATGTGCTTGTAAAATGAGGAGTAAAAGCCAAACCTTACTGTCGCCTTCTAAACACGATGCTATTGCCAAAGTTCTGTGATGCAGGCGCCAAAGTTCTGTGATGCATGCCTGCACCCCTTCTTCTTGCTTGCATGTCATACACATGAATATTAATAGTGAAATCAAGAGTAGACAAGAGTAGATGAAAGGTAGCAAATCCTCACTAGCTACTAACTAGACATAATAAACTAATGATGAATGAAATGAAGATGGAACTAGGAGTGCAAAATTGGCTCTGATACCACTAGTAGATTAAGGAGGATAAGACATGGATCCATTCATAATGAGAGTGAACACATGATGATTCATTATCATGAGAGAAAGAGTACATGGGCTTATATAGATGTTGTGAGAGCTTGATGATGACATCATTGATGATGTAAATAAGTGGAATATCTTCTCCTAACATATTGGGCATATCTTGATACAAAGTTCTACACCCACTATTGGGCACTGATGACGTTAGTGGGGATGTCATAGTATCTAGTCCATACTATGCATAATGGAGTTGATAGTTATATAGTCTTGTGGGTTGACTACCATGAGTATATAACATGCACGTTCCTAAAAGGTGAATTTGGGCATGTTCCTGGAATCATCTAGGTATATAAATGAGTGGAATATCTTCTCCTAACATATCTCCAAACTCCATGAATGTAAGGGCTGATTTTGTGGGCTATGACACCTCACATGACAAGTGGATGCACCTAACACATTTGATATATGACCATAGGTTATGTGATATCTTATACACCTTGTATTTTAGGCTAAGGGGACTAGTTTGGGTTATATTTCTACACCCACTATTGGGCACTGATGATGTTAGTGGGGATGTGGTAGTATCTAGTCCATACTATGCATAATGGAGTTGATAGTTATATAGTCTTGTGGGTTGACTACCATGAGTATATAACATGCACGTTCCTAAAAGGTGAATTTGGGCATGTTCTTGGATTCATCTAGGTATATATATATTTCAACATTGTGTAGAGCCGTGTCAGGTTGAAACAGATAGGGTGGTTGATCCCTTGCTTGGAGAGATCCAAAAATGGTGAGTTGAGACTATAAGGGGGGAATCAGTCCATCTGAAGGCCATGTCGGTCAAACCAGCTGACTTCCAGGACCTGTGCTGTCCCTCTCGTGTAGACTACATGAAGGACTCGAGGGACAATTGTGGAAGGCAGTCTGCATCTAGTGTACACCTGATGTATGTAGGTGATAGTCTGAAAAAGTGCATCTATGGCGGGGGTTAGGCTCCAAATTCAGATGATATGATGTGGCACTCATGGCTTACTCGAGAACATGCATGAAAGCATCATCAGCTACAATCTCGCTGTCCTCCTCCAATCTTCCTCTCCTAGGTCTGGTCCCCAGGGGGTGCTGTACATCACTGCAGGGTGCACCAAAGTGTCAAAAAGCTAATTCATGGCGTGGGGCTCCCAGAAGTGGGCCTGGAAGCAGTCTCTCCGGATGGGCCAGAGCTGCATATCCTCTTGTCAGGCAGGCATGGAAGGCTGGACTCATGGAAAAGATTGGACCTGTAAAGGTCACTCCAAGGTAAACATAGATCTGTACCTGGGTTCCTATGTATAGAAAAGACCGGCCAGGTTTGTTGACATGAAGTGTTAAAGACCATGATCTTGGTTTTGCCGAGATTAACCATGCATGTATAGAGAAAAAGGGAGTGGTGTCGCCTGGCACTCTACAGTTCTCTACCAAGTAGCATTAATAAGCTGTGGATTTATATAGTTCTTATTCCACCCAATGAATACTTTTGAATCCCCAGTAAAGAGTAAAAACTCTCACATTCAACAGTAAGGTTTACGGAGTACTCCAAAATGAGGTGAAAACATAACCTACCAAAGGGAAGGCCAAAACATCATCCGAAATTTTCGGATTTTACAAAAAAATGATCTCTTTGAGTCCAACTAGTGCCTGAGCTATGCTCTTGTAAAGGAGCACAAAGAGAAAAATAGCCTTGCTTAAGAGTGGAAGCTTGATCCTCTGGGAAAAGTTGGCCATGTCATCTTTCATGATGATGATGATGAGTTGTTGAACACGGTAAGGACATTTTAAATAGCTAAGCTTGACTGTAGTTCGACAATTCCAAGGTGATTTAGCAAGTGTACCTTCATGAGATTTTGTTGAATTTTGGCTAAGCACATCAAGATGATTTAGCAAGTGCTTTTAAATTCTCAAATAAAATTTTAGAGTTTAGTTTGTGTGTGCATGCATGCACGTGTGCATGCAAGTGCATGTGTTTGTGCCTGTGTGTGAGAGAGTGTGCATGTGCCTGTGTGTGTGCTGGTGCCTGCATGCCCTTGTGTGTGCATGTGTGCATAAGCCTGCGCATTCGTTTTTTTCAAAAAAATTACATTGTCAGAATGATTTTCCATGCAAACTGCTTTTGATCTTTTATCACAGTCGTCGTCTGTGCAAATCCTACCACTGGTGTCACAAGACTTTGGGTTTATGGTAGCCATTTGACCTCTTATGGAGCTCATTCAAAAATTCAGATAATGATGTCAAGCGATTCCTTTTAATTTCAGAAATGTGCCTGCAACAGAGCGGTCGAGAGCGGTGGCTTTTGTTTTCAACGGTTTCAATGTGGGCAGTGTTATTGGGTAAAGTACAAAAGTATGCCTTTGAGTGGATCAGAAATTAGTTGTACGTATGTTGCACATGCATGAGTGCACAAGCGCATTTTATTGAATCATCACAAGCGCTATACTTCAAATTATATAGAGGTAAGATCTATATATAAGAAGATTGTATTGCACAACTTTGTGGTGGGTTGTGTGATCCTCATTATTTTCATAGCTGCAGATGCACCTACTTGATCTAATCTAGTTGTGTTGCAGGTTAGTGCTAGCTCCGGTGTTTATTGAGCACTTCGGTTGGGAGTCTGTTTTCTATATATTTGGTATTCTAGGCGTTATTTGGTATGTTGATTTCTTCACTAAAACTTTCAAGAAGACTTTGGGTAAAACATGCCTGCAAACAGCTCCCTTTTGGATCTTTTTCATGTGATTACATACTTATTTACTTGAAGTTCATCCCAATTATTTGGCGTTTGTGTTCGCTCTGCCTTTTTGAAAGGAAGGGCATAAATAACTTAAAAAATTATGTTTTGATAATCTCTCTCACCCTGCTTGCTGGGCGTCACCCTAGACAGAGTGATTTAGGTGCAGCGAGCTAGAGGCCCAAGACCCACTGGTCCGAGGGGATGCTCCACCTGACAACTTCAGATCCGAGAGATCCGTGAGAGATACAAGAGTGCCCCTCCACAGGCAGTGGATGTGGAGAGCCTCTATACAGTGTCGAGGACCCACTTTGATTCCTTCACATTGTATCATTGTAGCATTGTTCCGGTGGCACATACAAGGCTGTTGTTTCTTCTCTCAGCTCTAGTTGGGATTTTTATTATGTTTTTTTCACTTCATGGACACATTGTAAGACTTTTGGTCACATAGATCCTGTGGTCTTTTGTAGACGTTAATAAAACTTTCTTTCTTTGTTTCTTTATCTGTCTTTCTTTCTCTAGGAGGTTATATGCTTCGATCATAAAGGCCATATACTCTCTTAGCCATGAGATCGGAATTGGCTGAGGAGGGCATCAGTATTAGTTGATCATGGCTAGGTTGTTGTGTACAGGGTCACATGCTGACATCACGTCACATCACATCACATCTGTATACACTAGTGATAGTCGATTTTCGTAGTTATTTTTTCCATGGCTCAGTATATCCATGGTGTCATTGTGTCACTTATGGTCTCGTAGACCCTTTGGGTCTTTTGTAGATGTTAATATTACTTTCTTTCCTTTTTTTTCTCATAGACCCGTTGGGTCTTTTGCGAGACGTTAATATATCTTCTTCTTCTTCTTCTTTTGGTACCACACCCTATTGTCCTAGCAGAGTGTGGGGAAGCCCCTCTGGTGGTAGATGCAGTTTTCCAGATGGTGACATACATACATCTTTTCCACACCTTGGAGAGCCATAGGTTACCAAGGCTCGCTTGGGAGTCTTGTCGACAGAAAGTAGAGCAGGGGCATGATCTGGTATGGTTCACCCACTAGTTCCTCACACAGGGCTCCACATGGACGTTTCTAGTACAGCCTAGATGCCCTCTCCCTCCATCTCACTCATTAGGATACCAACAGATATTCTATCTGATCTCCTTGGCCTACACACCCATGGCACATGGCTGGTGCCCCCTATGCTACCCACGAAAATGGAGTTCTACAAAGACCACTTTCTTGAGGATCAAAGCAGATGGATTCATCCAGAGGTTGGAGCCTGGGATTCCTACATGGACTTTTCCCAGACAGTGACATACATACGTTGCCTCCACGCTCTGGACAGCCAGAGGCTTGGATACCTACACGGACTTTTCCCAGACGGTGGAATACAAACATTGCCTCCACACCCTGGACAGCCAAAGGTTAGGAGGCTTGCTTGTGAGTCTTTCTGTGACAGCTAGTAGAGTAGGGGCATGATTGGGTATGGTATGCTTGGGTCACCGGCTGGTTCTGGTCAGATATCTTGTGTGGCAGGTAGGGATTGACATCTTAGCTGGGCAGCAGCTTGCCCCCTTCTTCTGAGCATTCGGAAGAAGCTTTTGTATTGGAGTATTGCCTTCCCTCGTCGGCCACATGATCATGGCCAACGATGTGCTCGTGGCCATCATGTGGTACATCACTTCTTGCTGGGAATTCTCTAGAGCTTGCCTGGGTTATGTGCAGTGGCTGATCTGGAATTTTCTGTGGGTTAGGTCCGAGGGGCCTACTGGCTGGGCCAAGGTGGCCTGGAGAGTGATTATTCATGGGGACGGTGGAGGAAACGACACTTAAAAAATACTTTTTTAAAAGTTTTTCTACTCTACACTTATTCTACTTTGGAAGTACATCAAAATGAGCACAAATTTACACTAAAATGGTAAGCTTTTCAGTCGTATTAACAAAATACGCCGATCAAAGAGTGAAAGCGTTGACGGTTGATTGTATTAATAATTATGTAGATACAAAATGAGTCATGACTCTAGAGTCAGGACTAAGCCTTAAGGAGGCACAATATATGGAAGGACAAAAAACTTAAAAAGACTAAAGCATGGAAAGACTCAAAAGTGCTAAAGCCTAGAGCTAAGTAGTAAGGCCCATGAATCATGTTCCATGAATGATCATCCACGTGAAGTGCTCACCTCATGGTCATGGGTAGCTTGTGCCAAAGGAACATCAAGCTCATCCTCATCTCGTCCTCATTGGCATGCTGCTGCACCTCATCCTCTTGTTGCTCTTTTTGTTGACTCATCTCCTACTCAGTGAAGGGATCTGCCTTCTTGGTCACGCTCTTGCAAAGTATTTGCAAGTTCGCGCTAACGAAGACAAGGTCATTGGCACGCTCGAGAGCACCTCCGGCCATTACCTCTCCTGATACATGGGGCGAGTATGCAGCCTCCCTTTACACAGTACCAGAGCAGCCACCACTACCGAACCCTCCAGAGCCTTGTCTACCCACTTCTACCTTCTTCACCGCAGAGATGGTGAGGAGAGCCATCAACAGATTGCATACAGGGAGGGCACAGGATCATGAGGGCATTGTAGCCGAGCATTTCATACATGCTAGAGATATGATTGTAGACTCACTAGCTCTCATGTTTAATAGAGCCATGTGTGAGGGGTTTCCTGGGACTTGGAGTACTTCCACGATTGTGCCGGTACTCAAGTCTGGAGATTTGAGCGTGCCGACTAACTACCGCACCATTATGATTGGTCACTCGTCGCTGGCCAAGCTATATGCCTCTATTCTTGAGCACAAGTTGAGGAGATGGGCAGAGAGACAAGGGGTCCGAGCTCAGGTACAGGCCGGTTTCAGGAGGAGATTCTCTACTTTAAGTAGCACCTCCACTCCCTTGATACAGAGAGGCTCAGATGACATCTAGAGGTCGCTTGGTGCAGTTTTTGTCTCACCCGAAGGTACTGATGGCTGACAGTACATCTGTTTATGGGACTTCTATGATATATGTATACTAGTCACATTGGATGTTGTGGTTGTGTATGGTTCACAGTGGTATACAACTTGGACTACTACTACACCATTGGTTTGCAGTGAATGTTGTTACATATGCATGGCTTAGAGAGATTGGGACGCTGATCTTGCCCTACTGTACATTTCACTTTGGATATTTTGCTGTATCACCAGATTGCAATCGAGGACGCTTGCCATTTTTCAAGAGGGGGGTATGTCATGACCCTGTGAAAGTGGAACAGCACAAGTATGGGCATGGTGGTTGGTGAGCAAGATAAATATTTAATGATTCACATTTGGGTTCCTGGACAAATAGAAATATGTGTGGACATCCCCAAGTGTGAAGGGGGACCAAGGGATTTATTATTTTTAATGTTTTAACCTTGGGTGGCCCCTAGGCATAAGTGACCCTTAGAAAGTTTGATCAACTTGAGAAAGGGGCCACTAGGATATTTTTGGAAAAAGGGGCAACTCCACTTTGGGAGGTACACGCCTCTCTCCTCTCTCTCTCTCTCTCTCTCTCGCTTTTGGAGGAGTCGTGGAAGCTATCTGCGTGGAGGAGAAGAGAGAGAGGGTTGACTGGTTGCATAGAGTGTGGCTGTTGGATTTGCTGCGTGGAGAGTAGGCCGTAAAGAGCCAGGCCGTACAGATCACGTGGCTGCAGGCCGTACAGAGCAGGAGGTTGCGGGCCGTACAGAGCAGGCGGCTGCCTGCAGGCCTATTGGGGGCTGGTTCAGGCGACGCTGGCAGGTACAGTTCCGTACTGTTAGTACAGGCGGCAGCTGCTGTACGACAGCTGACACAGGCGGCAGCTCTGCAGGCGCAGAACTGTACGAGCTGGTACAGTCGGGTATTGCAGACCTGTACTGACAGGTACATGTGGGTATAGTCCTGAACAGTTGCAGGCGGCGCATCATCAGCTGTGCAGGCAGCGCCTCATCAGAGTACAGTCGGTGCATCAATCAGGCGGCTGTGCAGGGAGAAAAGTACAGACAGGCTGTTGTAAGTACAGACTGGTACGGTCAGTCCCTCTGGTGCAGAACCACGCATAAAAATTGGTAAGCTCTGAACATATCAATCTTTCTTTCTTTCCACTGGCTTATGTCTGCTACAGAGTTGTTTCATCTGGCCCTTTGTGAGAGGAAGGGTATAGCAGTTTGAAGGGTGGAAACAGAGATTGGACAGTGGATGTGTATTTGAGTTGAGTTTGAAACCATGTTCATGGAACAGCCAGATGTGTGCTCAAGGCTGCCTTGTTGAATTGTCTTGGTTGATTAGAGGGAAGCACAGTGTGTTGCTTTTGTGGGACACAGATCTGTGTGTGAATCCTCTGTGCTAAGAGGTCTTGAGGGCTGCCAGATTGGACATGCAGGTTTACTTTCCTTGATTGGCTTTGTTGTACTCAATTATACATTTCATTGAATTTGAATAAAGAAATACCGAAAGGGACGCCAAGCTTTGGGGCCAACAGGTGTGGATTTCCTTTCAGTTCTGGGGCATTCTAGCTCCTGTCAATTTGTTATTTATTTGGACTACAATTGGAAGGGTGACTCCTAGTCTACCGCACTTTGGTTTCTACCAGAGGCCGGTTTAAAGGTTCCGTTGTGCTGGGACCATCATCAACTTTCTTAAGGGGGTGAGCTCGTGGTTGACTCGAGGAAAGTCATTGCTGAAAAATTCAGCAACATGTCAGACATAGAAGACGAATATTTTTATGATGAAGAGAAAGAGCAAGAGACCTCTCTTGAGAGAAATGAATCTGAGGATATTCTTGCAGGAGAACAGGCTGCAGATGATGCACAATATGAGGATGTAACACAGCCAGAAGATATGCCTAGTAAAGAGGGAGATGATGCTCAGTTTAAAAATCGTTTGGCAGGTGTAATGGATGTGTTTATGCAGCTCACTCAAAGTGAGAAGTTTGCTGAATTTATGAGATCCCGTTCTGAGCGTGAAAAGAAGAAGAAGAAAGTGCATTCTAAGAACCCACCACAGGGCAACAGTGGTGCCTTCCCACAGGATCCATCTTTTGGACAGTTTCCGAACATGCAACATACTTTTGGTGCCAACTCACAGAGTTCCTTTTTCGGACAGCCATCTATTCCACAACAGTCTATGCATCCAGGCTATTTTGGTGGTGGCTCTGTGTTCCAATCCATGACGGGGGGTATCCTCAGGGAGGCATGGGTATTCCAGGGAATTTTGGAGCTAGTTTTCAGCCTGGTATGCAAGGGAATATGTATGGTGGTATGCAGTCCGGAATGCAAGGAAACATGTTTGGGGGCATGTAGTCCGGAATGCAAGGAAACATGTATGGGGGCATGCAGCCCGGTATGCATAGTGGTATGTTTGGAAACATGGCTGGAATGTATGGAATGCCAGGTGTGGGAATTGGTAATGTTGACCCTATGATGGGCATGAATGCCGGGGGTAGCAATCTTGTGAAGCCACTTCCTTACGATAATCTAATGCCTATGGGTAAGGCGAAGGATTATAAGGAAGGGGGAGCTGCTGTGAAATTTGACACATTCAGTGGGGCCAAAGATAAGCTAAAGGCACTTACCTTTTTACAACAGTTTGATGCTGCTTTTTTTGGTGGTAATTACACGGAATCCTCTAAGGTGAGAAAAGCTGCGACTTTTCTCAAGGGCAATGCATTGTAGTGGTGGTCCACTCTTCTTTTGCAGGGCATAGCACCATCCACTTGGGTACAGTTTAAGCAGGTGTTCTCTTCCGTATGGCTCACATCTACTTTTGAGGTGGATGTAATGATAGCATGGCACAAGTTGGATGCATCAAAGTGTGAAAATCTGGAGGATTATAATAAGAAGTTTTGGGAAGCTTTACTCCCAGTTACTTCTTATCGTGCAGTGCCTTTGTCTGAGCAAGTGGAGAAGTATTGTTGTGGGCTGCCCAAGGAAGTGCATGACTATTGTATAAAGACTCGAGTAACAAATATGTCACAGATGATAGAGAATGCTATGACAGCAAATGCATTACTCATTGGGGTCTCATCTAGATTCAAAGGAGGTAAAAGCTTAAGCAAGAGATCTGAAAAGTCAGGGCATGCTTCGCGTGATGCAAAAGGGGCTACAGAGAAGCGGTATAAGAAGTTACCAATGCCCAAGAGAACTCCTGAGGAGAGACAGGCTTTGATGGATGCTCGGAAATGTTTTTACTGCACAGAAGAGGGACATATGTCTTTTAATTGTCGCAAAAGGACTCTGACACTAAAGGGAAGCCCAAGTCTAAGAAACCAAAACCTTCTGCAGGGTTAGTTCCCGATCTTGTTGGGGAACAACCAGGTGGTGAAGAGACTGAATTGTGCAGGGCATGGGACAAAGTGAGAGATCAAAATGCCTTGATTTTCTTTGGCACAGATGCTAGAGCCAACTTTATTTCACCAGAGTTGGCTGGCCGATTGGGGATTCGTGCAGAGGAGATGGGGCCTTTGTATGAGGCTAATATGGCTTGTCCTGGGTATGCAGAACCCGTCACTCCTATTATTGGGAAGCTCAGGCTTCATGTGCAGGGTTATGTGGATAGCGAGGAATTTTCATCATGCCACTTCATGGATGTGATGTTTTGTTGGGTATGCCATGGTGCCATAGAGTACATGCGGTGGTGGATACATACAATAGGAAGATTACTTTGACTCATAGAGGGAAAGAACATGTTTTGGATGTAAAGCTTAAAGGGGAATCTGTTCCTATTGTATCAGCTTTGGCAATTTCATTAGTAATGAAAAAGCATCTTTCCACGTACTTGATTTTTGTAAAGGATGCAAAAGATGATGAGTCTAAATCTAATTTGTCTACGTTCGATAAAGACAGGACTGATTTCTTATGTGAGTTCCAAGATTGTTTTTCCGAGTCATTGCAAGGAGAACTTCCTCCGGAAAGGCCAGAAGATCATGCTATTGATCTAATCCCGGGGAGTACTCCACCAAATAGACCGCCGTACCGTGTTAGTGCAGTCCAACAAGAAGAAGTTATGAGTCAGGTACAGGAGTTGTTGAATAAAGGGTTGATTCAGCCTAGCTCATCACCCTTTTGCTCACCTGTGCTCTTAGTGCAAAAGAAAGATGGTTCTTGGCGCATGTGTATTGATTACAGGACGCTGAACAAGAATACCATCAAGAATCGATTCCCCATTCCAAGGATCGATGACATATTGGACCGCTTACAGGACTCAACAGTCTTTAGTCAGATAGACTTGAAAAGTGGGTATCATCAGATACGTATTAGACCCGAGGATGTGCATAAGACAGCATTTTGAACCACTTTTGGGTTATATGAGTTCTTGGTTATGCCCTTTGGTTTGACAAATGCACCTGCCACATTTAATAGAATGATGGACAGGATTTTCCGGCCTCATAGAGCGTTTGTGGGCACATTCTTTGATGATATGATTGTGCATTCACACACTGAGGAGGAGCATAGGAAGTATTTGGCCATTGTATTTGAAGAACTCCGGAAGCATAGGCTGGTCATTAATGGCAAGAAGAGTGAGTTCTTCTTGCAAGAGATTCACTTCTTGGGGCATATTGTGTCTAAGCATGGAGTCTGTAGTATGGATCCTTCTAAGGTGGAAGCAATTCTTAATTGGCCAGATTTGAGGACCGTGCATGATGTACGCAGCTTTTTGGGATTGTGTTCCTATTACAGGCGGTACATACAGTATTTTGCCTAGATTGCTTCGCCCCTTCATGCCTTAACAAAGAAGGCAACTCCGTTTAGATGGGCTGATCAGGAAATTACAGCCTTTAAAAAGCTTAAAGAAAAGCTTACTTCGGATCCCGTATTGGTATTACCGGATCTCCGAAAGGCTTTTGTTGTCCAATGTGATGCATGTGGAAACAGCATTGGGGCAGTTCCCATGCAGGAAGGACATGTGATAGTGTATGAGAGTCGAATATTGCAGAATGCCGAGAAGCATTTATAGGTTTATGTGAAAGAGATGTTGGTTGTAATTCATGCTCTTTCTACATGGAAACACTATTTGCTTGGGGCTGATTTCACTGTGCAGACGGATCATCAGACCTTGCGTTATTTCCTCACGCAAACCAAACTTTTTGAGAAGCATATGCGATGGGCCAACTTTTTGTCTATGTTCCACTTCCAGATTGTGCATGTGGAAGGCAAAAAAAATGTTGTGGTAGATGCTTTGTCACGCAAGCCACAAGTCTTAGCAGTTTCACTTGCTTATCATCATGTGGAAGGCTCTATGATCAGATGTCTCAGGGTCAGCGGCATGATCATTATACTCTCAGAGATGGGTTTTTGTTGATGCATGGTAGATTGTGTGTTACCAGGCAATTACGACTCAAGGTTATGATTGAAAGTCATGCTCCATCGTATGCAGG
Source organism: Cibotium barometz (assembly GCF_041138505.1). Lineage (NCBI taxonomy): Eukaryota > Viridiplantae > Streptophyta > Polypodiopsida > Cyatheales > Cibotiaceae > Cibotium > Cibotium barometz. Next base: position 44,919,794 of record NC_141080.1, on the reverse strand, counting down.
TCATAGAGGTATTGACGCCACGGTAAAAGCAGCTGAGACTTTCTTTTATTGGCCAACCTTGAGGAGAGATGTTGATGCTTTTGTTAGGCAATGCATCGTATGTCAGAAGGTGAAGTTTGACCGTCAAAAGACACCAGGGTTACTTCAGCCTTTACCTATTCCAGATAGACCTTGGGAGAGCATTGCCATAGATTTTATATTTGATCTTCCACGTACACAAACAGGGAATGATGGCATTTGGACTATCATATGTAGGTTTAGTAAGCAGGCTCATTTCATTCCCGTGCGTAAGACGATCAAAGTTGATCATATGGTGAAGTTGTTCATGGCAAACATCTTCAAGTATCATGGCTTGCCTTCGTCTATCATCAGTGACCGTGATCCACGGATGACGAGTTTATTCTGGAGAGGGTTGTTTGACAACATGGGTACAACTCTCAAGTTTTCATCTTCGTTTCATCCACAAACAGATGGTCAATCGGAAGAGGCTAATTCTACAGTGTTAGATCTTCTTAAGTGTTATGTGTCAGAGCACAAGCAACAATGGGAAAAGTATCTTCCTTTGGTGGAGTTTGCTTATAACAACACTGTCCATACCTCGACGGGCAAGGCGCCTTTTGAGATTGTGGAAGGAGGGAAGAAGGTACCACCCATTTTGCACACAAAGGATAAGATCTTTGAGGCTGATCAGTATGTGGAGAATATGGATGAAGCTTATCGGAGAGTTAAGTTGGCACTCCAAAAAACTCAGCAAAAGCAAAAGAAAGCAGCAGACCGTCACAAACGTGCATTAGAGTTTGCATTGGGTGATTGGGTGATTGGGTTCTTTTGCGATTTGAAACAGCTAGGCTCAAGAAGATGAAGGGTAAAGAGCGCTTATTCCCTAAATTGAGCATGCGCTATTATGGACCTTCTCAGTCAGGTATTGGAAAAGATTGGTGAGGTGGCCTATCACTTGAAGCTACCAGATCATTCGAGGATTCACAATGCATTTCATGTGCGTCTACTTAGACCTTTCCATGGGGATGTGCCTGAGGATGTATCAGATGAGGCTTAGCCGGAAGTTGAGGAACTTGATGAGGTTCTTATTCCAGAGCAGATACTGGCACATAAGGAAAGAAAGGTACGAGGTAAAGTTTCCCGTCGCTATCTTGTGAAGTTCAAGAACTATTCACCGATGGATGCGAAGTGGATGGAGGAAGGTGACTTAACAGATTCACCTCAGGTTTTGCAGCTTTATCTCGATGCCTTTGAGTTGGAGCCGACTCTTGTTACGGCTCATTCAGGTTCAGCAGAGCATGGGTCCGGAGCATTGCCTGATGCTCAAGAGGGGGGTAGCACCTCCACTCCCTTGATACAGATAGGCTCAGATGACATCTAGAGGTCGCTTGGTGCAGCTTTTGTCTCACCCGAAGGTGCTGATGGCTGATAGTACATCTGTTTATGGGACTTCTATGATATATGTGTACTAGTCACATTGGATGTTGTGGTTGTGTATGGTTCACAGTGGTATACAACTTGGACTACTACTACACCATTGATTTGTAGTGAATGTTGTTACATATGCATGGCTTAGAGAGATTGGGACGCTGATCTTGCCCTACTGTACATTTCACTTTGGATATTTTGCTGTATCACCAGATTGCAATCGAGGACGCTTTCCATTTTTCAAGAGGGGGGTATGTCATGACCCTGCGAAAGTGGAACAGCACAAGTGTGGGCATGGTGGTTGGTGAGCAAGATAAATATTTAATGATTCACATTTGGGTTCCTGGACAAATAGAAATATGTGTGGACATCCCCAAGTGTGAAGGGGGACGAAGGGATTTATTATTTTTAATGTTTTAACCTTGGGTGGCCCCTAGGCATAAGTGACCCTTAGAAAGTTTGATCAACTTGAGAAAGGGGCCACTAGGATATTTTTGGGAAAAGGGGCAACTCCACTTTGGGAGGTACACGCCTCTCTCCTCTCTCTCTCTCTCTTGCTTTTGGAGGAGTCGTGGAAGCTACCTGCATGGAGGAGAAGAGAGAGAGGGTTGACTGGTTGCATAGAGTGTGGCTGCTGGATTTGCTGCGTGGAGAGTAGGCCGTACAGAGCCAGGCCGTACAGATCACGTGGCTGCAGGCCATACAGAGCAGGAGGTTGCAGGCCGTACAAAGCAGGCAGCTGCAGGCCTATTGGCGGCTGGTTCAGGTGGCGCTGGCAGGTACAGTTCCGTAGTGTTGGTACAGGCGGCGGCTGCTGTACGACAGCTGACACAGGCGGCAACTGTGCAGGCGCAGAACTGTACGAGCTGGTACAGTCGGGTATTGCAGACCTGTACGGACAGGTACAGGCGGGTACAGTCCTGTTCAGTCCTGAACAGTTTGCAGGCGGCGCATCATCAGTTGCAGGCGGCGCCTCTTCAGAGTACAATCGGTGCATCAGTCAGGCGGCTGCAGGGAGAAAAGTACAGACAGGCTGTTGCAAGTACAGACTGGTACGGTCAGTCCCTCTGGTGCAGAACCACGCATAAAAATTGGTAAGCTGTGAACATATCAATCTTTCTTTCTTTCCACTGGCTTATGTCTGCTGCAGAGTTGTTTCATCTGGCCCTTTGTGAGAGGAAGGGTATAGCAAAATGAAGGGTGGAAACAGAGATTGGACAATGGATGTGTATTTGAGCTGAGTTTGAAACCATGTTCATGGAACAGCCAGATGTGTGCTCAAGGCTGCCTTGTGTAATTGTCTTGGTTGATTAGAGGGAAGCACAGTGTTGCTTTTGTGGGACACAGATCTGTGTGTGAATCCTCTGTGCTAAGAGGTCTTGAGGGCTGCCAGATTGGACATGGAGGTTTACTTTCCTTGACTGGCTTTGTTGTACTCAATTATACATTTCACTGAATTTGAATAAAGAAATACCGAAAGGGGCGCCAAGCTTTGGGGCCAACAAGTGTCGATTTCCTTTCAGTTCTGGGGCATTCTAGCTCCTGTCAATTTGTTATTTATTTGGACTACAATTGGAAGGGTGACTCCTAGTCTACCGCACTTTGGTTTCTACCAGAGGCCGGTTTCAACCTTGGTTTTCCCAAGGTTCACAGTAAGACCCCTCTGTGTGCAGAAATCATCGAGTGCATGTAGATGCTGCTGTAGACCTCCTGGAGACTTAGACACTAATACAATATTATCAGCATAAAGCATAATATGTACTGAGGTACCTGCTAAATCAACTCCATTTCCGCCGCCCCGTGTAATGAAGTCAGCCACCTCATCAATGTATAACCCAAATAGTGTGGGGGAAAGTGGGCATCCGTGCTTTACACCAATGGTGCTAGCAATAGTCTCGGACATACCTCCTGGGTATGTGACTCGCCCAAAAACCTGCTCATATAATGCATAGATGCCCCATGTCATATCTGCTGGTATGCCAAGAGACTGCAGGCGCTGAAAGAGCCTCTCTCGTGGTACTGTGTCAAATGCCTTGCGGAAATCCACAAAGCAGCAATAGAGCTTTCTCTTTCTCACTCTGGCCTGATCAATCACTCTCCTGAAGCCTGCCTTCTGCCCTGATGAGCGTAAACCTGCTCGCTCAGCATATAAGCTAAGCTCTTGCTCCAACACTGCACCATAGAGTTTGGCCAACACGTGGCCAACCATAACCGTCCTGTAGTTGCTCGGATCGAGCATATCCCCTGTTTTGCGGGGGGGGGGGGAGAGAGAGAGAGAGAGAGAGAGAGAGAGAGAGAGAGAGAGAGAGATGATGAAATGAAATGTTATATTAACGTCTTCAAAAGGCCATAATGACCTATGAGACCAAAAGTTACATCATGGTGGATCTGATACAATGTCTGGATAAAAAAACCCAGAAAATGAAAAATAAAGATGATACTACTGGCACCTAGAAAATGAAACTGGAAATGGAAGGTAAACAGAAACCCTTATAGGGTGTGAATATAGTGAGGGGGGGGGTATGCTATGGAGGTGAGTGGAATATAGTGAGGGGATACAATATGTGGGACGGAGGGGTACACTATGGAGGTGCCTCCATCTCATAATATGTGCCGCATCGGACGCTAGCTGATCTCCTCAATATCCTCTGTGGTCAGCACCCTGACTGGGTGTCTCGCATGCCTCGCAAGAATAATCCGAATCCGCCGCTGCAACCTCCGTCTATGCTGGGATGCCCTCCTCCATAGTTGTGGGCGTCTGGACCACCCAAGCTCAATCGCACGATCAATCAGTGTACCTCTGGTGTGGGTGGTATCCATGTCCTGCTGCTGCTGTGGTCCATCTGGCGCAGTGATGGCTGGACTAAAGAAGTTTGTAATGTGCCTCTGAGTCTGGCTCTCTGTGCGCCTAAGCAGGCTATCTCTATGTCTCCGCAGCTCAAGCAAGAACAATCCCAAACACCTCTGGTCCTGGTACCCCATGACTCTGGTGGAAAGTGGTCCAAAACCCTCTCTGAATAAACAGTGGAAACGACCACGTATCTCATAGTATGCAGTACAATGGCATATATAATGCAGCTCTGTCTCTGGCTCCCCATGGCATACTCGGCATATCCTGGCCTCAGCTGGTATACCTCTATATCGGCCAATCTCAATCTCAAGCTGGTGTGAGGATGTGCGAATCTGACCAATAGCACATCGTACTGCATGAGACAAGTGTACATCCATGTAACTGGGTTTGATCACAAAACCATCTGCTGTGAGCTGAAGAAAATGCTCTCTGTAGAAAGATATCTTCGTGCCCAGCTCCTCAGTCGGCTGTATCCATGTCCTCCTAATGTCCAGCTGAACTAAATCCTGACGGATGAGTCTGGTAATCTCTGTCCGTGTGAGAGTGAGAGAGGGTGTCTCCAGAGAATACTGGGAGGGAGGCAATCTGTCCATGCTAAAACCATGTGCCTGGAACCAAGATGTCATCTGTCCATACCAACAAGCCGTGTCTCCCTGTAAAGCTAACTGTCGGGAGGACTCCAGGGCGAGGCGTGCATATCTGTCTCGGGGGAGATCCCACAAGCCATGTATGTAGGAGACTGATCTCGTAAGAGCCTCAATCACCAGAGGGGCAGCCGCCAGCTCTGCTCGAATAATCTCATGAGGTACCACGGCCTTGGCTCTAATAATCCTAGCAATCATAGATACCAAAGGCCTCTCCATACCTCTCCACCCGCCTGCGCTGTGATGGCCCACTGAAGGTCCCCATATCTGCACTCCATAAAGCATAGCTGATGTCACTAGAGTGTCAAAAAGCCAAAGTTTCGTTCGGGGTTCCTGAAACTGAACCTGCGAACACATCCTCTCCAAACCACCCAGGGTTGCATGTGCTCTAGTCAATCTAGTCTCTGCTGCTCTCCTCATCGAAAACACTGGCCCACTGAATACTACCCCAAGATATGTATATGCATCTGTATACACCACAATCTCCTGCCCATATGTAAATGTGGAAGCTGATCGCCTAACCCACTGTGGCGTGGTGTTAAACACCATAACCTTGGTTTTGCCAAGGTTGACAGACAATCCACTATCATGTGCAAACTCATGTAAAGCATCCAGATGACGCTGCATACCCTCAGGGGAGTCAGAGATCAACACAATATCATCAGCATATAACAATAGTGGGATCCATGTACCTGCTAGCTGGGCTCCTCTGTCCCCCAATCTCTCAATGTAGTCAGAAGCCTCATCCACATACATACCAAACAATGAAGGAGATAACGGGCAACCTTGCTTCACTCCTATAGTGGAGTGAACCAAAGTAGAGACCCCCTCTGGGGTGCGTACCTGTCGTGCAACTGATCTATATAAAGCCTGTAATCGCCTCATCAATCTGGCTCTAGGCACTGTATCAAATGCTTTGCGGAAGTCCACAAAGCTACAATAAATCCGTCGCCCATGCGACCTGCCCTCCTCAATAATGGCCCGCAGAGTCAAGATGTGGTCAAGAGTAGAGAAACCTCTCCTGAACCCTGCCTGTCCCTCTGCTCGAATGCCCTCTCTCTCTGCCCATCTACTCAACTGATGCTCAAAAATGGATGCATACAATCGTGCTAGTGTGTGACCAATCATAATAGTGCGATAATTCCCTGGCTCCATAGGGTCCCCTGACTTGAAGATAGGCACGATGGTGGACCTACTCCAAGTCTCGGGTAAGCCTTCGCACATAGCACGATTGAACATCATTGCTAGAAGCTCTGCCAGCATGTCTCTCGCATGAATAAAGTGCTCAGCGACCAATCCATCATGATCATATGCTCTCCCAGTCTTCATCCTATCAATGGCCTTTCTTACCATCTCTGCGGTAAAGAAAGTACATGTCTGTGGGCATGGTGCTGGCGGGTCAGGAAAAGGTGTCTGTCCAGGAACTGTATATAGAGATGCTGCATAACTACCCCAGACCTCTGTAGAAGTGATGGCCAAAGCAGGGGAGGACTCATGAAACATACGCCAAGCCTCCCTCGAATCCTGGCTCAAGAACAGCTGGTATAATTCCTGCTCTAGCTGAGCAAGGAAGGCCCGCTTCTTCCTTCGCACAAGGCGTCGGAAGGCAATACGTGACTGTCGGTGAGTAGTGACTCCCAAAGCAACCTCCCGCTGCAGTCGGAAGGCAATACGTGACTGTCGGTGAGTAGTGACTCCCAAAGCAACCTCCCGCTGCAGTCTGGTCTCTCTGCACTCCTCATCATACCAGCTGTTCTGGGGCATACATCCAGAACGTTGTCTCTGTCCAGGCTGAGTATGTGGATATGCCTCTCTCGCTGCATCCTGTAAAGTCTCTGTCAGTATATGGGTCAACTCCTCCAAAGGTCTCCTTGGCTCCTCTGTGTACAGACGTCTATAAATCCCATCTGTGTAGACAGCATCAGTCTCTGAGGTAAAAGTATATTGAGTGTGATCTGCCACTCGTGTCCTCTGAGCTGTGGTAAAGTGAAAAGAGATAGTCAATGTCAACAATGCATGATCCACTACTACCCCAATGGGCCGAGATCCAACTGTGAAGTCCTCAATGCATGAAACAAAGCTCGGCATAGCCATAACATAATCCACTGTGCTAGCACCATGTCTATGTGGAAAGCAAGTAAATCCAGCTGCTGACGGAAACCTCTGCAAGCCATTAAGTATGGCCAACCCATGTGCAGTCCCCATATCTACCAAATATCTCCCATACTCTGTGCACTCCACATCCTGTGAGCGTCTGTCTAATCCCATATCCAGAGTGTCCAGCTCTCTCAGCATCTCCTCCGAGGTATCATAAAAGGCTGTCTGGCGGTTGCCCGTCTGGGCATTAAAGTCCCCTAACAGGATGATGTCTCCAACCCTAGAGAACTCCCATATGTCATCATCTAGCACAGAGAAAGGAGATTGCCCTCTAGGTGCTGCATATGTCGATGTACTAGGAGCAAAATAGCATATGGCAATATACAAGAAGAGAGAGAGAGAGAGAGAGAGAGAGAGAGAGAGAGAGAGAGAGAGAGAGAGAGAGAGAAGAGAGAGAGAGAGATGAGAGATGAGATGAAATGAAATGAAATGATATATTAACGTCTTCAAAAGGCCAAAATGACCTATGAGACCAAAAAGGTTACAACAATTGGTGGATCTGATACAATGTCTGTGTAAGAAAAGCTAAAAACAACTAACTGAAACTGAAATAACTGTGAGGAAAAGTACGGTACTAGGAGCTCCTAATGGATAACATCTGGGAGGAAAACTCCAGCAACAAAGGTAAGCATCATACACATCACTATCCAAAGATGTCTCTCATGGGTCGATGGTGGATATCCTCAATGTCCTCCATGGTGAGTACTCTGACTGGACGTCTCCCATGCCGTGCTAGAATGGTCTTGATCCTCTGTTGTAGTCTCCGCCGGTGTCGAGATGGGCCTCTCATCTTGGGGCGCCTGGACCGCCCCAGCTCTATAGCCCTATCAATCAGTGTACCTCTAGTGCGGCTATACTCTGGGGCTAGCTGCAATGCCTGCTGGCCTGGCTGCTCAATCTCTGGTCGAAAGAAGTCTGTAATCTGCCTCTGTAGGTGTATCTCCCTCTGTGATCATGTCCCTCTCAAGAGACCCTCTCTATGTCTACGAAGCTCCAGCAAGTATAATCCGAGGCATCTCTGATCCTGGTATCTCATGAATCTAGAAAGTGTCCGAAACCCTCTCTAAACAGGCAGTGAAAACGGCCTCGTATCTCATAATATATTGGACAGTGACATATGTAATGCAACTCTGTCTCTGGCTCCATCTGGCACAGCTGACAAATCCTAGCCTCAGTTGGTACTCCTCTGAATCTGCCAGTCTCAATCTCTAGCTGGTGTGAGGATGTGCGCATCTGACCAATAGCACACCGTACTCCATGAGAAAGATGAGTATCCATGTAGCTGGGTCTAATCACAAACCCATCCTGCGTGAGCTGGAGAAGATGATCTCTATAGAAAGCCATCTTTGTACCAAGCTCCTGTGTCGGCTGTATCCATGTCCTCCTAGTGTCCAGCTGAATCAAGTCCTGCCTGATAAGTCTGGTAATCTCTGCCCGTGTGAGAGAGAGGGAGGGTGCATCCAGGGAGTACTGAAATGGAGGTAGCCTTTCCATACTAAAGCCATGCAACTGGAACCAAGCTGTCATCTGTGCATACCAACATGATCCGTCTCCCTGTGATGCCAACTGTCGTGAAGACTCCAGGGCTAAGCGAGCATATCTGTCTCTAGGGAGAGCATGTATAAAGGAGACTGATCGAGTGAGTGCCTCTACCACCAATGGGGGGGCAGCCATCTCTGCACGGATAATATCATGTGGTACGGAGTGTTGGGGTAAAGGCATTATGCCCACCCTTATAGTGTGTACAAGCCCATAAGTTATAGTACATAGTACACTTAGTACTTTTAATGTACTAAGTGCACTATGTGTACTAGTGCAATATACATGTGTGATAGGGGAGTCACACACTCATATCTTCATGAGTTGACTTATCCCCACAACTCTCTCTCTCTCTCTCCTTTGCTTCTCTGTGTATGTCTCCCACACATGAACTCTAACCCTAACTCTCCCATTCAACTGGTATCAGAGCTTGTAGTACTTCTATAGCTGGGTGCTGATTGGGTACTGTCATACATTCAGCCTGACGGGCGGCAGGGACAAGTGCTTGGGTCGCTTCACACACCGGTGGCACTTGCTGTTGGCTAGCTTGGTGTTGCAGGTGTCAGCTGACAGGCAGCGCAGCAAAGCGCTGCACAGTAGGTCGACTAAGGGCTGACGATCAGAGCTATGCTTAGCAAACCACAAGGCAGCGAAGCCCAGGCTGCAGCGCAGGTAGCCAACATACAACAGGCGGGGCGTCCAAAAGCGGAGAGAGGTGGCAGCTCGGGCACGGAGAAGGGCAGGCGCAGGTGGAGAAGAAGGCGAAGTGGCGACGTGTAGCGCTGGCTACCGGTTGGAGGCGGCGTCAACAAAACACGTGAGCGTTGGGCGAAGGCGGCGGCAACTGGGCGTGAGTGAGCGTAGTCGGGCGAACACACGACGCGTGCCGTAAGCCACTGGACCCGACGGAGCGACGGCTGGTTACCAACCAGCGTGCTCTGCCCTTCGCCGCCCATTGACAACATCAGCAACACCCCGTCTGCGAGACGAGAAGCTCTATTGCGCCTTCTTGCAGGAGCTCATCTCCTTCCATTGATATAAGAAGGGTGCTGCACGTGTGCTATTGCTGATGCAGAAAGGGGCGCTTCTTGCTGATGTGCCTGCTGCTGCTGGGGAAATTTTCAAAGCTTTGCCCTCCATAGCTAGATCTGCAAACACACCAGCAAGGTAGCCTTTAATCCCAAACAACAGAGCTGCATTTCTTCACTGCAGATAGCACGAGCAGCCATAAGCTCTCTCAGCAGCAGCAACACCAAATTCATCAACCCCTTTTTCCTGCAACAAAAACAAAAAATCAGAAATTACAAGGTATTCTGCTTCAATTTTTTTTTGGGATTTGCAATTGAGCAAGTACAATCATCAATTGAGCAGGTACAGGTGCCGAATTGCTCAATTTTTGAGCAAAATTGGCAAAATTGGGTGACATTGGTCACAATCAGGATCAATTTGCAGGAAATTGGATGTCAAAATTTGGGGCTTTTGATGTAATTGTGCAATTAAGTACTCATACATGCTGTATGATGTGAGAAATCGCACATTCGGGCAAAATTGCAGCAAATTGCAGTGCAAATCAAGGGGCTTTTGTGCCGATTGGATTGATTTGCATGCAGGCAATCATATTTGATGCTGTGGATAATGTGTTGATGCCTTACAAGCACTCAATGTGCTTGTAAATCAAGGGGCTTTCATGTATTGGATGTATATGTGGCCAGGGGGAAGCATCACGAAGACTCTGGATGCCTTCATGTGCGTCAATGTACCATGTATGATCAGCAATTGATCTTAAATCAAGGGGCTTTTCAAGTTCGTATGCTTGTTGAGCTTGGCAAAGCAGCAGGCAAGACATTTATGCCTTGAATCCTCAAAAATCAGCTTGCAGTCAAGGGGCTTTTGCCCAATTTCTGTTTGGGACTGTTGTATGCAGTGTTCGGGACTGTAAAAGTCTGATTTTCACTCATTTGGACAGCCAGGAGAGCATTTATTGCTACTGTACCTGCTGGTACAGATTTGGCACAGCTTTGTGCAAGTTTTGGCATGGCTGCACATTGATTTGAGTGAGCAAAAGGTTCAATTTCAGCTGCTGTACTTGCCGGTACAGGTTTGGTACATCATTGGTGAGCACTTAGTACTGCTGTACAGTACTTTGGAAGGGCAACAGAGCACATTTAAGGTGCTGTCCTAAATCTGCAGCAACCAGATTTTTGTGATTTCATCACATATAGTGGGAGAAAAGTTGCATTCTTGCTTCCGGATTGGGAGATAAAGCTTGGGAGAATAACTGTGAGCACTTTGTGTGCTTTTGGTGCATTGTCTGCACATTTTGCAGGGAGTCAGGCATTGACAGGTTGCATATTGCTATGGCAACCACAGGTGAGAGCTCTTCATTGCTTCACATCAAGAAGCTTGAAGGCTCACATAACTATGATATTTGGCAAACCCAGTGCTATAATGTGTTGTTCCAGAAGAAGCACCACAAGCCTATCAAAGAAAGGGGTGTAATGCCCGCTTCTCTTACTGCTGAAGAGTGGGAAGATATGGATGAGCTGGCAAGATCTACTATCATGTTATCTGTGTTAGACTCTTTACTTTTCAGCATTCGTGAAGAGAAGACAACTTGGGGAATGTGGCAGAGATTGCAGGACTTGTATGCCCAGCAAAGTGCCTCAAGCAAAGTGTATTGGTTGAAGAAACTCATAGGTCTTCAGATGAAGGAAGGGGCGTCTATGACAGCCCATTTAAATGAGTTTAATGGTATTGTCAGCCAAGTTATTAATCAAAAGTTGGCAATGGACGATGAGTTCAAAGCCACTTTTCTCTTATGCACTTTGCCAGAGAGTTGGGACACATTCAGGACAGCCACTAGCAATTCGAATGCTATGCTGTCATATGCAGATGTGGAAGGTGCTCTTCTTCAAGAAGAGATGAACAGGAAAACAACTCTGTTGGAAAGTCCAATGCAATGAATAGCCGATTGGGTTGGGCCGTTGATATGGTGTAAATGCAAACGGTGACCCACCGAAAGCAGACAAAGGAAAGTAGGATGCCTGAGAATATTGGGAGTATAAGGGCGTGTACTCGCTGTCTTGCGAGTTCTAGGAATCCATTGAGGGATTACTGAAACATCAAAATAAAGGGGTCAATTAGATGCTAGTCAAGTAGTCAAAATAAAGGGGTCAATTAGATGCTAGTCAAGTAGCCTACAAAGTATTAAAGCAAGAGCACTACACACTGAGCACCCATGGCAGAGCCACATAATGCATAACACATAATCAAGCTACATAACACACAATTTATCAATCTAATGAAGCTGTACCTTCGCTGTAGAGCCACATAATGCACACACACACACAAACACATTCACCACTCTCTCTCTCTCTCTCTCTCTCTCTCTCTCTCTCTCTCATGCATACACATGCACATGTACTGTCTCTTCTCACACCCCTTCACACACATAGAAACTCTCTCTCTCTCTCTCTCTCTCTCTCTCTCTCTCTCTCTCTGTCTCTCTCCCACACACGCACACACATACTTGCACGCTCATCTGTGTGACTATGTGTGTACATACACACATGTCTGTGATAATTTAATGTTGACTTCATGCCTGCATGCATCGTGCAAGTGTCTTGATTGTGCGCATGTGCTACTGTGTGCATCTTTGTGTTTGTGTGTGTGCATGTACACTTGTAAATTTGGAAGGGTGTGCATCTATGTATACATGGATGTGCACACGTGTACTTGTGTGTGTGAGTTTGTGTATGTGTGTATATATATGTATATACTTATGAGCGTGCATATGCATGTATATGTGTGTGTAAGCTCAAGTGTGTGTGTGTTTGCGCATGAATACATGTACGTTCATGTGTGTGCATGTATGTGTGTGTGTGCCATTATTGTGGCAAGAAGGGACACATTAAAAAGCAATGCTACAAATGGAAAAATGATCAAAAAGAAAAGGCAAAGACAAAGACAAAGATGAAGCCAAAGATGTAAAGCCAAAGGGCAAAAGTGGAGTCAAGATTGAAGAAGTCAATGTGTCACATGCAGTGACAGTGAGGATGAGGTACTATTTACGTCTTCACTTGATGCCCATTCACTTCTTACAGGTGGTCATGGTATGCACTCATGGATCATTGATTCAGGTGCCTCCTTTCATGTCACAGGTTGCAGAGACTTGTTTGTCAGGTATACTGCTGGCAATGAAGGAGTGGTTTATTTGGGTGATAACCATGCATGCAAGATTCTTGGCAGAGGTGATGTGAGGCTTGTGTTTTCAGATGGCTCACAGCTTATGCTCCATGATGTCAGGCATGTGCCTGAGATCAAGAAGAATCTGCTTTCTACTGGACAGCTTGATGATGCTAATTATGTTACCACATTTGGTCGTGGAAAGTGGAAAATTAGTAAGGGCTCACTGGTGGTTACCAGAGGCTCTAAGGTGGACACTCTTTATTTCATGCATGCAGGTGTTTGTCACCATGCTAATGTAAATGCAACCGAGCTGCCGGAAATTTCTATGTGGCATAGCCGGTTGGGACACATGAGTGTCAAGGGAATGGAGCAATTGTCTCGTTTGGGTTACTTTCCTTCTCTAAAGTTTTCAAGTTTTCAGTTTTGTGAGCATTGTATATATGGCAGGCAACTGCAGTGCCCCCACAAGAAAGCTCTTGGACAGAAAGATGCTCAGCTAGAGCTTGTGCATACAGATGTATGTGAGATGTCTCAGCTTTCTTTGGGAGGGGCAAAATATTTTGTGTCTTTTATTGATGATGCCACACGCAAGGTGTGGGTTTATCCTCTTCGTTTGAAGAGTGATGCATTCTCAGTGTTTCAGAAGTTTGTTGCTCATGTTGACAATCAAACTGGCAAAACACTGAAGGCTTTGCGTTCCGATAATGGTGGAGAGTATATGTCCAAACAGTTTCAGGACTTTTGTGATGCTAAAGGCATCAAGAGGGAGCTCTCTACTCCTTATGATCCTCCACAAAACGGGACAGCAGAGAGGATGAACAGGACCATTCAGGAGAAGGTCCGTTCTATGTTGTCACATGCTGCATTACCTCATGGTTTTTGGGCTGAAGTTGTTATGACAGCCGTTCACCTTATAAACAGGTCACCTAACACGAGGCTTGGTGGGAAAGTGCCAGAAGAAGTATGGACAGGGAAGCCTCCGTCATACAAGCACTTGAGAGTGTTTGGTTTTTTGCGTACGTGCACATACGCAGGGAAATGCGCACCAAACTTGATCCTAAGTCTCACAAATGCATATTCCTAGGATATGGTGACAGAGGTGAAATGGGGTATGGACTTTGGGATCCCGTGAATAGAAAGATTATACGCAGCAATGATGTCTTTTTTGATGAAACATGCATGTATAAGGAGCCTGCAAGGCAACAGGAGCCTGGCAGAGTCATCTTTGATGATGATGGACATGATGGACAACAACCAAGGGCTGTAAATCAGCCATTACAGTAGGAAAACCAGCCCTTAAATGGTGCTGAAAATGGTCCAAATGGACAGCCAGAGATGGCAGAAGATATCCCTATGGATATACCACAGTTAGAGGAGATACCGGGCATGATTTTTCAGCCTTATGGCATGGAACAGGAGCCACCAATGGGTGATATGCAGGCTGGACAGCAACCTGCAAATGAGGGTCATTGGATACGGAGGTCCACAAGACCCTCCAGAGCCCCTGACAGGTTTGTTCCAGGGGTTGACTACTTGATGCTCACTGACTGTGGGGAGCCCTCATGTTATAAAGAGGCTTTACAGAGGGCAGACAAGGCTCTATGGGAGCGTGCCATGAAGTCAGAGATGGATTCTCTGCACAAAAATGGAACATGGAAGTTGGTGCATTTGCCTGCAGGCAAGAAGGTTTTGCCATGCAAGTGGGTATACAGGCTCAAAGTTGCACCAGATGCAAAGCCAAGATACAAAGCCAGGTTAGTGGCTAAGGGCTTCAAGCAGGAATATGGTGTGGACTTTGAGGAGATCTTCTCTCCAGTGGTCAAAATGACCACACTTAGAGCTGTATTAGCTTTGGTTGCGCATGATGATCTGGACTTGATTCAGATGGATGTGAAGACTGCTTTTCTTCACGGTGATCTCCATGAGGAGATATATATGCAGCAGCCAGAGGGTTATGCAGTAAGTGGAAAGGAGAAGCTTGTATGCAAGCTGAAAAAGAGTCTTTATCGGCTCAAACAGGCACCAAGGGAATGGTATCATAAATTTGATACATTCATGAAATCACAGAAATTCAGGAGAAGTGACATAGATCACTGCTTATACACCAAGAAAGCTTTGGATGGCAGTCTATTGATCCTCATCTTGTATGTTGATGATATGTTGATTGTCGGGAAATCTCGTAAAGAGATGGATACCTTGAAGAAGAGGCTGCATCAAACCTTTGATATGAAGGATTTGGGTGATGCAAATCACATTTTGGGTATGCGGATACTTCGGGACAGAAACCAACATGTGTTGTATTTGTCTCAGAAGGAATGCATCGGCAAAGTTTTGCAGAGGTTCAATATGGATGGGGGGAAGAAGACTAGTACTCCTTTGCCTCCATATGTGAAACTCAGTGCTATGGACAGCCCACAGTCAGATAGTGGCAGGGCTGATATGGCCAAGATTCCGTATGCTTCAGCTTGTGGTAGTCTCATGTATGCCATGGTTGCTACTAGGCCGGACATTGCATTTGCAGTGGGAGTGGTTTCTAGATACATGGCCAACCCTGGCAAGAAGCATTGGGAAGCAGTGAAAGGTGTCATGAGATACCTGAAGGGCACACAGGATATGTGCATTTGTTTTGGCAAACAGGATGCATTAGTGCATGGTTACACGGATTCGGATTATGCCGGTCATCCAGATAACCGGAAGTCTACTACCGGTTATGTGTTCACATTCACAGGAGGTGATGTGTCATGGATATCCAAGATGCAGAAGTGCACTGCCCTATCTACTACAGAGGCCGAGTATATTGCAGCCACAGAGGCTTGCAAGGAGGCATTATGGCTATCTCGGTTAGTGGTTGATTTGGGTTATACAGGGGATATTCCATTGTTGCATTGTGACAGTCAGAGTGCCATCCAGTTGGCAAAGAACCCTGTCTTTCATGCAAAGATGAAGCATGTGGATGTGAAGTATCACTTCATCAGAGAGGTGATAGAATACAAGCAAATTCAGCTTGTAAAAATTCATACAGATGAGAACCCGGCTGTTCTGTTGACAAAGAGTTTGCCTCCGGAGCGGTTTGCTCATTGCAGACACTTGATGGGCATTGGATGAGGCCAGTTTCAGCCTTGATATGGCCTTTATTATCATGTACATGCTGATTTTTTCTTTTCCTTTACTTGGACACTCTGCCTTTAAGTGGGAGGTTGTTGGGGTAAAGGCATTATGCCCACCCTTATAGTGTGTACAAGCCCATAAGTTATAGTACATAGTACACTTAGTACTTTTAATGTACTAAGTGCACTATGTGTACTAGTGCAATATACATGTGTGATAGGGGAGTCACACACTCATATCTTCATGAGTTGACTTATTCCCACAACTCTCTCGCTCTCTCTCCTTTGCTTCTCTATGTATGTCTCCCACACATGAACTCTAACCCTAACTCTCCCATTCAACGCAGAGAGGTGATAGAGAACAAGCAAATTCAGCTTGTAAAGATTCATACAGATGACAACCCGGCTGAACTGTTGACAAAGAGTTTGCCTCCGGAGCGGTTTGCTCATTGCAGACACTTGATGGGCATTGGATGAGGCCAGTTTGAGCCTTGATATGGCCTTGTATATTATCATGTACATGCTGATTTTTTCTTTTCCTTTACTTAAGGGCACTTTGCCTTTAAGTGGGAGGTTGTTGGGGTAAGGCATTATGCCCACCCTTATAGTGTGTACAAGCCCATAAGTTATAGTACATAGTACACTTAGTACTTTTAATGTACTAAGTGTACTATGTGTACTAGTGCAATATACATGTGTGATAGGGGAGTCACACACTCATATCTTCATGAGTTGACTTATCCCCACAACTCTCTCTCTCTCTCTCTCCTTTGCTTCTCTGTGTATGTCTCCCACACATGAACTCTAACCCTAACTCTCCCATTCACGGAGGCCTTGGCCCTAATCATCCGGGAAATCATAGAAACGAAGGGCCTCTCCATATGTCTCCATCCATGAGTGCTACCAGCTCGGCTGTGGTGATCCACTGAGGGTCTCCATATCTCCACTCCATATAGCATGGCTGAAGTGACCAAAGTGTCGAAGAGCGAGAGCTTTGTTCGAGGTTCCTGAAATTGACCCTGCGAACACATCCTCTCTAGTCTCCCCAATGCTGCATAAGCTCTGGTCAATCTGGTCTCCGCTGCTCTCCTCAAGGAAAATAGTGGGCCACTGAAAACCACACCAAGGTAAGTATATGCATCTGTATACTCCACTGTCTCCTGACCATATGTAAAGGTGGGTACTGACCTCCTAACCCACTGTGCTGTGGTGTTAAACACCACCACCTTGGTTTTACCAAGGTTAATAGACAATCCACTGTCCTGTGCAAATGTGTGCAATGCATCCAAATGACGCTGCATCCCCTCTGGAGAATCTGAGATCAGCACAATATCATCAGCATACAATAACAGCGGAATCCATGTCCCTAGTAGTTGTGCTCCTCTGTCACCCTCCCGCTCTTCATAGTCTGAAACCTCATCCACGTACATCCCAAATAAGGTGGGAGAAAGGGGGCAGCCCTGTTTCACCCCAATAGTGGAGTGAACCATCTCAGATATACCCTGAGTAGTACGTACTTGTCCCACAACTGTCCTGTGTAAAGCCATGATTTCCCAAATCAGCTCTGTGGGCACTCCCATCTCCTGTAGTCTGCGCATCAGTCTGGCTCTCGGTACTGAAGACCTAATCAGGGTTAGGGTTAGGGTTTACAGAAAGAAAACAAGCATAGAAAACCAGCAGGGAGTGAACACGACTGATGTAGATATCTCCATGAATGAAAAATGTGAAGTACAAGCCACATGATAGTGACCCCTAAAGGATAAGTGTTCACATGACCGGCCATAAATGTGCCGGGTGGACCAAAACACTTATAACCTGCATATAAGTGAAAATGAACTAAACTGGGGGAAAAAACCTCCACTAACTGAAGTAAAAAGTGCCCCAGTAACCTACTGATGATCACTAGCACTCCTCTGGGTGCATACACAGCATAAAACCCAACAAACCCCCCTGGAGTGATATGTGATCACTGTACATCATCCACCAAAAGGAAACAAATTCAAAGCATTGCGGAATGCTTCAAATTTCGGACGTGGTAATGCCTTGGTGAAGATGTCTGCCACATTCTGATCTGTAGGACAGTAGATCAGACTGATATCTCCTGCCTGGAGTCTCTCCCGAACAAAATGATAGTGAATCTCAATGTGTTTCGTGCGAGCATGAAACACAGGATTCCTGGCCACAGCAATGGCACTCTGACTATCAGTATAGATAGGTGTAGGCTCCTCCACTGAAATATCCATATCAGTCATAAGACGACGCAGCCAAACACACTCAACAGTAGTAGTGTAGGCTGCTCTGTACTCTGCCTCACAAGATGAAGTGGCCACCGTGGTCTGTTTCTTGCTTAGCCAAGAAATGCATGAAGCGCCAAGGAAGAAACAATTCCCACTAGTGGAATGTCTGGTATCAAAATCACCAGCCCAATCTGAATCACTGTAAGCATGTAACTGCATGTCACCCCCCTCAGGATAAAGCAACCCAAGAGACAAGGTACCCTGCAAATAACGGAATACACGCTTCACAGCTTGCCAATGTGACAACCGTGGGCTGTGCATGAATCTGCTCAACTGAGAGACTGCATACTGAATATCTGGCCTTGTGTTACACAAGTATATGAGGCACCCAATAGCCTGAGCATATGTAGTGGCATCAAAGGAAACACTGTCATCTTGTAGTGACAATTTCATCCCAGGCTCCATAGGAGTACTAATAGGCTTGCAATCCTGAAATTTAAACTTCTCCAGAAGTTTAGCAACATAACGTGATTGCAACAACCCAATGCCTCTGTTATCCTGCACAAACTGTATGCCCAAATAGTAATGTACAAGGCCCAAGTCAGACATGTCAAATGTCTGTTGCAGTATCTCTTTAAATGCTGCAATTTTGTCATCATTTGATCCCATGAGCAAGAGATCATCCACATAAAGACTGATGACCAGCAGATCTGTCTCTTCTTTCTTCACATACAAAGTGGTCTCTGATGGACTGTTCACAAATCCCTGAGTGAGTAGAAAAGCATCTATTTTTGCATACCAAGCTCGTGGAGCTTGTTTCAAACCATACAAGGCCTTTTTCAGCCTGCATACTTTCCCCTCATGACCATGTTCTGCAAATCCCATGGGCTGAAATACATAAACTTCCTCCTCGAGGTCCCCATGTAGGAATGCAGTCTTTATGTCCAACTGGTGAACAACCCAACCACGATGTGCAGCCAATGCAATGACACACCTAAGTGTCGACATACGGGATGTAGGAGCAAATGTCTCCTCATAATCAATGCCCTTCTTCTGTGCATAGCCCTTTGCAACTAGACGGGCTTTGTACCTGTCAATGGATCCATCTGCATGTCTTTTCAACTTGTAGACCCATTTAGTACCAATGGCTTTCTTGCCTTTGGGCAGATCAACCAAATCCCATGTTTGATTCTTTTTAATAGAATCAATCTCATCCTGCATGGCTTTGTTCCAATGCACATTATCTCGTGCATCCACAAATGAATCAGGCTCATCATCATCCTGTAAACTGGCTGCCATAACCAGATTCAAATCTATGATGTGTGCATGCTCATTGGTCCTTGTCTCCCTACGAGTACGACCAGCAAGAGGACCCTCTAAATGGCTGTCCTGTAGTGTCCTCAAATACCATCTAGGTATATGTCTGACCTGTGGTGCCTGCTGTCCCATATTTGGTTCAGCTTCTGGCTCATTTGGCTGCTGAATTTCTGCACCACCTACATCATTTGCTGGCTGTCCATTACCCTCATGAGTTGGATCACCAACTGTGGAATGAAACTCCATGGGTAGAAGACCTTCAAATACATCATTTTCAGCCTGATTTGCCTCATAACCAGCCATGGATAATTCTGATTTTTCATCAAAAATCACATCCCGGCTGATAAATATCTTCCTGGATAGTGGGTCATATAACCTGTAGCCCTTGCTCTCATGGCTATACCCAACAAAAATGCATTTTGTGGCTTTATCATCAAGCTTCCTCCTCAACTCTTTGGGTATGTGTGCATATGCAAGGCACCCAAAGATACGAAAATGCGACACAGAAGGCTTGCGGCCATGCCAAGCCTCAAAAGGAGTAATAGAAACCAATGCCTTTGTGGAACATCGATTCAAAATATGACAAGCACACATTACTGCTTCCACCCAAAAGATATGTGGTAGTCTTTTTGCCTTGAGCATACATCTGGCCATCTCCATGAGTGACCGATTTTTCCTTTCTGCAACCCCATTCTGCTGTGGAGTGTAAGGAGTAGTATACTGATGTTTTATACCTCTACTCCCAAGAAAAGAATTCAGCACATGTGACATATATTCCCCCCCTCGGTCAGAACGGAGAGTCTTCACCTTGCATCCAGACTCTGTTTCAGCAAGTGCTACAAAGGCCAAAAATGCATCATATACCTGTGATTTCTGTGTCAAAGGATAGACCCAGCATATACGAGAGAAGTCATCAATAAATGTTGCAAAATAAAAGCAACCACCTAATGACTTCGTTTGCATGGGACCACAAAGATCACTGTGTATAAGTTGCAACTTTGCAGTTGCTCTTAGAGCCTGATCACGTGGGAAGGAAAACCTGTGCATTTTTCCCAAAATACATCCTTCACAAATGTGATCTGGAGGCTTCTCCATGAGAGGTAGATCTGTAAACATATTATGTCGCTGCATAAGCATAAGACTACCAAAATTTACATGCCCCATGCGAGCATGCCATAACTCCGCATCAACCATAGCTGGAGTAAGAGTGAATGCATGATAAGCAGACTGATCCACTGGCTGAAATGCATCCAACTCATAAAGTCCATGACATAATGTACCAGTAAGCATCAAGGTCAAGGCATTTGCTTTGTCTCTGACCATGCATTTATCATCATCAAAGTGGACTTGCATTCCACAATGTGCTAAAGAAGAAATGGACAACAAATTCTTCTTTATCCCTGGTACATATAAGGCATCTGTAAGGCGGAGAATGGAGCCATCAATGGCTGTAAGCTGAATCTCCCCAATGCCACACACTGGATATGAAGCATTGTTGGCACACTGAACAGTTTTGCCAACAGGGGCAGGGCTAACATGACTAAACAAATCCCTGCGAAATGTGATATGCTTTGAGGCACCACTATCAAAATACCAAGTACATGCATGCTCTGTCATACTGAGTGCCTGTGAAGACCAAGAGGCATCATAGCTGCATGTATAGAAACAGTAATCCCTGTCCTCAACAAAAGAAGCAGTCTCTGGAGGAGCTTTAGGAGCATCATTAACAGACATCCCAGCTTCCTTTGCCTTTTCTTTGGCAATCCTCTTCCTACATTCCGTGATGTAGTGACCTGGCTTCTTACAGTAATGACATTTGCCCTTCTTCTTGGGCTGTCCATCACTTTTCTTGGTATCCTGTGAAGAACCACCATCACCTGAATTTTGATTTGCACTCTTTGGCTGAGATTTCCCTTTCCCCTTTTGACCTGTAGTAAATGCTTGTTCAGCATTTGTGTTCATATTCATATTCTTCCTCATTTGCTCCTCTTGTAATAAGAGAGCAACAAGTTCCTGATACTTGAGGGGTTCAACAGCATTCCTCATGCTGAGGTTCAAAGAGGTATGGAAAGCCAAGTAAGATCTTGGCAAAGAGTGCAAGATGGTGGACACAAGCTGTGTCTCAGGAATAATCTCATCCACATTGATGAGTTGCTCTCTCAAATCCTGCAGCTTGTTTAAGTGGCTCGACATATCATCTCCTTCATTCATTTTCTGATTTTCCAGCTCTCTTTTCAAAAATGAGATCCTAGCCTCATTACGAGCAGCATACATTTGCTCCAAAGTCACCCATGCATTCTGTGAAGTGCCAGCTGAACGAATATGAGGTATAATAGACCTCTGAACTGACAATGCAATGAGTGACAAAGCTTGTGCATCCCTGGCATCCCATGTCTTTTGAGCATTTGTTCTCTGAACAGGCAATGGCTGTCCTGGAGCCTGTACCTGTTGTCCTCGTCCACGAGCACCCCCTTGAGGAGGAGTCTCTGGAGCCAATGGACCTGGACGTGGTTCATCACCACTAACAAAATCCCAAAGACCTTTTGCCACAAGCACATTTTTCAGCATAAAACTCCACAAGGAGTAGTTCGTGCCATCCAATTTGTCTTCCTTAGACAAATATGTGAATACATCACTTTGCTGTTGATTTGCCATTATGCTTTACGCACAATGTTGTACCTGTTTACCAAAAAACCCAAAAGCAAAAACCCTGATAACAACTGTACTCCACTGAATACAGTTTACCCAAATCTGCCTGCACTCTCAATCCTCTGAATGTGCAGCTTAATGCACCAATGACTGAGTAGGGCAGCAAATGGCGTACACAATGCCAAAATGCCCCAAAAATGCCCAAATTTGCTGCACCCATCCAATTTGTCTTCCTTAGACAAATATGTGAATACATCACTTTGCTGTTGATTTGCCATTATGCTTTACGCACAATGTTGTACCTGTTTACCAAAAAACCCAAAAGCAAAAACCCTGATAACAACTGTACTCCACTGAATACAGTTTACCCAAATCTGCCTGCACTCTCAATCCTCTGAATGTGCAGCTTAATGCACCAATGACTGAGTAGGGCAGCAAATGGCGTACACAATGCCAAAATGCCCCAAAAATGCCCAAATTTGCTGCACCCAAACTGTGCAAAAAACTGTATATTTTCTTGCTAGAAAATCTGCCTGTTGTGCCTGTATATTTTTCACAGAGAAAAATAAGAATGCCCAAAACTCAAAGCCTGTAATGCTTACCAGCTAAGATATGAGTTGATTGTTGTACTCATGCAGGTACAGTCCACCAAAGAGCAGGTACTGTTGACTGGTACAGAACAAGTACGGAACAGTTGTACAGCTGTCTGCGCAGGTGTGTACAGAAGACTGTACGGAGCAGCAGGTACACGTCAGCTGCAGTCGAGCTGTATGCAGGTACTAGCGTACGTAGCAGGTACTACAGTGCTGATGACAGGGATGCGCTCGACTGGCTGCAGGTGTTGACTTGCAGACGAATACCAGCAGGCGGCGACTGTAGTACTATTGGCGCTGAAGGCGTAGACGTACGGTGGCTAGTACACGTGTGTAAGTGTAGGCGACGCGTGTTGTAGTACTTTATTGAAGGCGACGTGCGACTGGATGTGCGACTGGATGTACGGGCATAAGGCGCACAGCTGAAGCTGAAGGCGGCGCACTATGGGTGTACGGGCAGCAGGCGCACGTGTGACTGAAGGCGGCTCTGATGTACGGAGACTGTACGTTTGATGTACGGGTAGTGCTGAGCGCAGGCAGTGTACAGCAATGGGCAAGGGCCAAACTTCAATTGCTCTGATACCAATTGAAGACCTAATCAGGGTTAGGGTTAGGGTTTACAGAAAGAAAACAAGCATAGAAAACCAGCAGGGAGTGAACACGACTGATGTAGATATCTCCATGAATGAAAAATGTGAAGTACAAGCCACATGATAGTGACCCCTAAAGGATAAGTGTTCACATGACCGGCCATAAATGTGCCGGGTGGACCAAAACACTTATAACCTGCATATAAGTGAAAATGAACTAAACTGGGGGAAAAAACCTCCACTAACTGAAGTAAAAAGTGCCCCAGTAACCTACTGATGATCACTAGCACTCCTCTGGGTGCATACACAGCATAAAACCCAACAAGTACTGTGTCAAAAGCTTTGCGGAAATCCACAAAGCAACAATAAATCCTCCTACCATATAATCTGCCCTCCTCAATAATAGCTCTGAGTGTCAAGATATGGTCAAGAGTGGAGAAACCTCTCCTGAACCCTGCCTGCCCTGATGCACGTATGCCCTCTCTCTCTGCCCATCTACTCAACTCTTGCTTAAGAATAGATGCATATAATCTAGCCTGTGTGTGGAGACCTGTCCCAATGGAGCGGTGCTGAACTGAAATGTGAGAGTGAAGGACAAGATAGCATGATCCACTGCTCTTCCAACCGGCCTAGTGCCTACCATAAAATCCTGAAAAGAGGGAATGAGACTGGGCTAAGCCATAACATAGTCCACTGTACTAGCACCATGCCTATGTGGAAAGCAAGTGAAACCGCCCGATGTCGGGAATCTCTGGAGGCCATTCAGGATGGCCAATCCATGTGCAGTCCCCATGTCTATCAAATACCGCCCATACACTGTATGTTCCTCATCCTGTGAGAGTCTAGATAGGCCCATATCCCTAACATCAAGCTCCCTCAACATCTCCTCGGAGGTATCATAAAATATTGTCTGGTTATGGGCGGTCCTGGCATTGAAGTCCCCCAGGAGAATGATGTCACCATCCCTTGAGAACTCCCAAATGTCATCATCCAAAATAGAAAAGGGAGACTGCCCGCTAGGTGATGCATACACTGATGTACTAGGAGCAAAATAGCATACAGCAATGTAGAGATATCTGCCCGTCTCTGCCCTCAGTCTAACCCACATGTACCTAGCCTGCTCATCTCTGCGGACTATATGTATCAGTTGTTGTAGCTCCTCTCTAAACAATACTGCCACTCCTCCTGAGCCCCGTCCTCTATGCTCTGAACGAGTCTCCTGTCTACAAGCTGTCTCCCATCGGTATCCACTAACATGTGGCATGGACTGTCTAGGAGCCTGATGCGTCTCACAGTAGAAGATGATGTCCCTCCCAGTGAAACTATCCTCAAAAGCCCCTATATCAAGACGTAGAGATCCATTACAATTCCAAGTAGCAACTTTGAGTGTAGTCCCATAGGTCTCGCGCCGTCATGAAGAGCGCCTCTCCATAATCACCACTCTACCATCTCTATAGAAGGCCACTTTCCCTTTCTCTCGGGCTGTCCTTATCTCTGGCATAACTTCTTTCATGTGGGCAAGTTGCGAGAGTGTGAGGTCATCTCCAAGAAATATTCCTGTCTTCTTGAGTGTAGGACGTCTCTTCAAGAAGTCCTTCTTCGCTTCCATGGAGGGGAAACGAATGATAAGTGCTCTCTCCTTAGAAGATTCGCCACCACTACCTTCTCTCTTCTTTCCCACTCTCCATGCCTTTGTGTGCGTGGCTTCAATGCCCATCATAGAGAAGAGCTCCTTGGTTTCCCCTTCCGCATCATCACGGTCTTTTAGACCGGACACTCGTACATGTAAGGCCCGGGTCTTCCTCCTTTGCTCCTCTTCAAGGGTCATGTTGATGATGGTGGGAGTGGGGATGGGTGGCGATTCTTTACCTTTCCCTTTCTTGGCGACCTCGATCCATTTCTCCGCCTCGTCCATCTTCTTTTGTGTCTTTGTGATCACCTCCACCCATGAAGATGTCTTCTCTTTATGTTGTTCCTCTTCCTCTCGAATGATCCTCATTTGCTCCTTGATGGTATTCAGCTCTTCAAGAAAGGAGGGCTGAAATTTTCCATCCTCAAGATTGCTTTTTGAAGTGGCTGCCAACTCCTTTTTGAAGTGGCTGCCAACTCCTTTTTGAGGGCTGAGATTTCAGCCGCTTGACTCTTAGCATGCGATTTGGCCTCCACTAGTTCCTCCTTTAAAGCTGAAATCTCAGCCTCTTGCTTGGAAGATCTCTCTTCGAGCTCTTGGATTTTTTCAAATCCTTTCTCGAGTTTGGAGAGGCGGTTTATGATTGCGGTGACGGAAGAGTCGACCATCTTCTTGTTTTCTTTGATAATTGTGCCGAGCTTGTCCTCCATCTTCACGAGCTCCTCTTTAAACCCGGTCTTGGTCATGACTTTTTGCAGATTCCCACAGCCAATGGACTGACAATTAATCCATGACACAGGAGCAAAACAGCAGCAACAGGGGGGGTTCAAGTCATGTAGGGAAAAGGGGAAAGAGAGGAGAAGAGAGTTATGTTGCTGCCTTGGGGGCCCGACAGGACAGGTAGGCGAACAGCGAAGAGGGCAGGGAAGGGGGGCACAGGGCGGCAAAAGCGAAAACAAAAACAGGGCAGGGCGGCAAAAGCGGAGGCGAAGGGGGGGGGGCAGGCAGGCAGCGAACAGCGAAGAGGGCAGGGAAGGGGGGCACATGGCGGCAAAAGCGAAAGAGAGAGAGAGAGAGAGAGAGAGAGAGAGAGAGAGAGAGAGTTTTTAAACGTCTTCCAGAAGACCAAACTCGGCCTATGAGACAAATCAGTGTGAGAGAGAGTTTTTTTAAACGTCTTCCAGAAGACCAAACTCGGCCTATGAGACAAATCAGTGTACTTGTGTGGGGTATCCTCTGTCATCCCAACAAAATGAAAAAGTACTGAACTAAAAAGCTGAATCTGGGTGTGCAATAAGTACAATGAGTGGGGGAGGGGATGGAGCTCTACTACTAGGAGAATGCAAAGCTATATGCATGGAGTATATAATCATGATATGAAATCTAGCTAGCTCCATCCTGTACCATACTGGGGGTATAAAATGGTATACATCAATGAAGGGGGTGTCCACAGCTCCCTGAAGAACATGCCTGGGTCTGCTCTGAAGCGAGCCAGTCGCTCTGCACCCTCTGTGAAACTGAGGTCTGATCTCTGTCATCTCTCTGTGGTATAGGCGTGGTGTCCGAAAGCCAGGTGTCCTCTATCTCCTACGAGCTCTGAGTGTCTCTGCTCTGGAGAGTAATTCCCTGCTGTGTAGGGGCTGGGAGTGGAGTGGATCTTTGAAAAAATGTAGTAATTTGTGTCTGTTGTCCCCCCTCTGGAGCTGTCTGAGCTTGTAATGATCTCTTTGTGACGCTGTATGTCTAGAATGAATCTCCCTAGTATGTGCTGGTGTGCTGCCTCAAAGATCTGGCGTAGGGAATGTGGCTCTCTGAATAATATGGGATATCTCTCTCTGATTGCTGTATATGCTCTGCATCTACATACATAATGCTCCTCACTCCCCACCTCCTCTCTGCACAATTTGCATACCCTCTCCTCTCAGGGGATCCGTGCTGCTCTGCCAGTCTCGATCTCCAATTGATGTGATGAGACTCTAAGCTGACCAATAGCTACTCAGGAGCCGTGTGGTAAAAAGCCCTCCATGTATCTAGGCCTCTCTATAAATCCATCATGAGTGATACTCATGAAGTGATCTTTGTAGTATAGCATCTTCGCTGGAAGAGGCTGTGCGGGTGATATCCATGTCTCTTGTGTATAGAGTTGCCATAGGTCTTGTCTCAATACTCTGTTCCTCTCACTATGAGAGAGACAGATATGTGGTGCATCCTTGTCATACTGGAATGGTGGTAGATGATCCATGTCTAGACCATGCTGTGAGAACCAATGTGTGACCTATGCATACCATGATCCTCTGTCTCCTGCCTCAGCCAGCTGTCTAGATGCCTCAAAAGCTCTGTATGACAATCTGTCCTGTGGCATCACTCTGTATGTGTCTACCATCATAGGAGGCGCAACAAACTCTGCGTATCATGCGTGCCATCATGAGGGCGTGTGGTCTTTCTATCTATGTCCACTAATGGGTAGCAAGGACTGGCGCCCATACCGCTGCTCCATACATCAGTGCCGGTGTGACTAATGTGTCAAATAGCCACCCCTTCGTCTGGGGCATGGTTAGTTAGTACGAAAGGTACGATACGGTATGGTACGATAAAATACGGTACTAATTGGTACCTTAAAATTTTTTGAGGTACGGTACGATATTAGTACGTTTTTTTAAAAAAAATACTTTCTAAACTTAAAAATTGTAGACAAGAAGTTACAAAATAGTAGAACCATGAACATAATGTCATCATGCCATTAGAGTACAAAATTGCTACAAAAGGAAATGCCAAAAACTCATGGCATGGGCGACCGCCAACATGCGTACATACATGATACTACATACTACAATACATCATCGATGGGCTAGAAGGAGATAGATGCCCAATGCCTAGAGAGCTATAACATATCAAAAGTCTACATCATCATCAACATCTGCGTGATCATCAACATGATCACTACTAGAGTGTCCATCAAGAGAGTTCTTTGAAGAGGACTCTTCGAAGGTGGACGAGACACTCTGGGGATCATTCTCGCTAAGTAGGTTGCCATCATCACCAAACAAGGGCTCTCTAGGCAGTGGGGTATCATCATGAGGGGGCAATGGAATATCATCATGAAGGTGGGGATTGGAGCTCGAGGATCCCCGCCTCACATATGTGCGAAGGCCACCCTTTGCCGATGCCGAAGGCGGAGGCCCATGAACTCCAATCGCTCGGCCCCATCCATGCTGACTCCTGGTGCTGCGAGTATCTGCTGCCACAAGCTCACTATAGAGCTCCATGAAGATTGCCGCCTCCTCCTCATCAGGCAATATGATTGCTTGCCTAATATGGCAATGGCAAGTGCACACGCTCCTGACAAACAGCTCCCTCCAGGCTACAAAGGGCGATGAATGGCTCTCTAGAAGACTGAAATTGCTCCACGCAACAACAACAACAACAACAACAACAAAAAATAAAATAAAATAAAATTAAAAATAAAAAAATATTTGTACGGTATCGTACGAATCCGTACGGTACGGCAGGGACGTATGGTTTCAGTCGTACGACGTACGTATGGTCTGGGGCTCCTGAAAATGCGCTTGGTGGCACCGTCTCTCTAGCATAGCCAATGCTGCATATCCTCGTGTCAATCTAGCTCTGGCTGTCGAACCCATGGTGAAGCGCGTGACTACTGCAGAGAAGGTAACCCCTAGGTACCCGTATGATGTCACCACCTCCACATGACGTCCTGCGAGAGTGAATGTCAGCTGACTCCTGCCCTGTCTCGATGTATGAAAGACCATAACCTTGGTTTTCCCAAGGTTCACAGTAAGACCCCTGTGTGTGCAGAAACCATCGAGTGCATGTAGATGTGCTGTAGACCTCCTGGAGACTCAGACACCAGTACAATATCATCAGCATAAAGCATAATATGTACTGAGGTACCTGCTAAATCAACTCCATCTCCGCCTCCCCGTGTAATGAAGTCAGCCACCTCATCAATGTATAACCCAAATAGCGTGGGGGAAAGTGGGCATCCGTGCTTTACACCAATGGTGCTAGCAATAGTCTCGGACATACCTCCTGGGCATCTGACTCACCCAAAAACTTGCTCATATAATGCATAGATGCCCCATGTCATATCTGCTGGTATGCCAAGAGACTGCAGGCGCTGAAAGAGCCTCTCTCGTGGTACTGTGTCAAATGCCTTGCGGAAATCCACAAAGCAGCAATAGAGCTTTCTCGTCCTCACTCTAGCCTAATCAATCATACATCTCAAAGTGAATACATGGTCAGTGGTAGAGAAAGCTCTGCCTGCCCTGATGAGCGTAAACCTGCTCGCTCAGCATATAAGCTAAGCTCTTGCTCCAACACTGCACCATAGAGTTTGGCCAACACGTGGCCAACCATAACCGTCCTGTAGTTGCTCGGATCGAGCATATCCCCTGTTTTGTGGATCGGCACAATGGTGTGCATCGTCCACTCCGCAGGCAAACGCTCTGCTAGTGCCCTGTTAAATAGGTGTGCAAGAAAAGGAGCCAAAGAATCTACTGCATATATGAGATGCTCACCCTGTAGGCCCATATGGTAGGTGGCCCGTCCATGCTGTAGGCGGCGGATAGCTTCCTTTACCATCGAGTGGGTAACGAAGCTAGTTGTGGTAGGTCGAGGCTCCTGTGGTGGCTAAGGTATATGTGGCTGCTGTGGGGCGTGGTATAGGCCCTCTGCATATGTGTGCCATGTGTGTGGGTCTGCAATAGGTGTCGGTGTCCGGGGCTCTCTTAAGTGCCGCCATGAGATAGGGCTATCTCTACTCATGAAGAAATAGAAGATCTCTAGCTCCTGTATTTCTGAGAAGGCCCGCCTTTTGCGGCGAGTAAGTCTCCTCATCTCTCTCCTCGACTGCTGCTCTATGATGGCTCCCAAGGCTCTGTGTATGCGGAGCCGTGAGTATAGGGCTCTACACTCGTCATCATACCATCTATTCTAGGACAGTCCCAGATCTCGCAGGCTCTCTTGAGTGGACACGATGTGGGGAGCTTTGTAATGCAGCCGTGTGTAGGAGTGATGCCAACTGGGCTGTAATAGTATCCATAGGTGCGAGGGGATCCATAAGTAGGAGCCCATCCTCTACTTTGCCAGTGTATATGTCTACCATGTCATGTGTGAAGTAGATGGTAGTGTGTGGCGTCGGTATGTGGGGGGCTGGTGATACTGGTGATCCGGCTAGTGAAAATGCCATGTATGATCTGCCCCAATAGGACGAGGTGGAATGGAGAATGAGGTGACAAGCTGTGATGCCTCCAAAGACCCCATAATGTAGTCTACCACCGTGCCTCCGGTCCGTGTATGACCCCCATGTGGGAAGCATGTCAGCCCTCCTGATCCCGGCCACTGTAGCATCCTGTTATAAATAACGAGACGATTCCTGGCTCCCAACTCCAGTAAGTGGTCCCCATAATGTCCTCTGTCTTGTCTAGTGTCCTTTGATGCCCGACTAGCTCCTATCTCCTCTGGATCCACAGGGTGGAGGATCTCCATGTCATCATTGTCATACACCTCACACTGTCTGCTTTGTGTGTGGGCACTGAAGTCACCCGTAAGAAATACTTCCCCTAGTGTAGAATAATGCATAATCTCCTCTGACAGACAAGTGTATGGCGAGGCTCCTGTCTCCTCCTCTTGTGGCATGTCCTCTGTAATGACATAGGAGGATCCTGATGGAGGAAAATAACATAGGGCTATGTATATAACCCTGTCCTGTGAGAGCTGTAAGCTGATCCACATGTATTTGGCCTCTGGATCCTGTGCTACCACTCTCAGTCTCTCCTGTAGCTCCACCTATGAGACAAATCAATGTACAACTGTCAATGTCTTTTGGATGTCCAAAAAAAAAAGGACAAAATGAACATGAAATAAAGTATGAAAGTACTGAGCTAGTGGGGGGATGTGATGGATGGAGCACTACTGCTAGAGGCTCAATATGCAACCTATATGCGTAGGGTATACAAGAATGCAATGCAGATCTGTCTAGCTCCAACCAGTACCATAATGGGGGTGTAATATGTGATACATAGGCGATGGCGAGACAAAAATACCTCGGAGCATGATCTTCGGGTGTGAGTGTAAGTGAGCTAGCCGCTCTTGGATATGGTGCTGATATCGAGCACAACCACTCCTTCGTGCGGGGCTCCTAGAAGTGTGCTTGGTTTGCTTCACACCTACGGTGCTAGCAATAACATGAGATAGCTCCCCAGGGCATCGTATGCGCCTGAGGATCTGCTCATATAAAGCATATATGCCCCAAATCGTCTCTGATGGGATCCCCAATGACTGTAGGGGCTGGAAGAGTCTCTCTCGTGGCACCGTGTCAAATGCTATGCGAAAATCCACAAAGGAGCAGTATAATCTCTTCTCCCACGTCCTAGCTGGTCAATCAGACATCTCAAAGTGAATATATGGTCAATAGTGGAGAAAGCTCGTTGGAATCCAGCGTGCCCTGGTGCTCGCAGTCCCTCCTCCTTTGCATATGAGCTCAAGTCTGCCTTGAGCATTGCGCCATAAAGTTTGGCCAATGTATGACCAATCATGATAGTCCTGTAGTTGCTGGGGTCTAGCATGTCTCCCGCTTTGTTGAGAGTGAGAGAGGGAGAGAGAGGGGGAGAAAGAAAGAAAGAAAGAAAGCTGTATTAACGTCTGCTAGAGGCCAAACTTGGCCTATGAGACAAATCAATGTACAACTGTCAATGTCCTTCGGGTGTCCAGAAAAAAAAGGACAAAATGAACATGAAATAAACTACGAAAGTACTGAGCTAGTGGGGGGGGGGGTTGTGATGGATGGAGCACTACTGCTAGAGGCTCAGTATGCAACCTATATGCGCAGGGTATACAAGAATGCAATGCAAATCTGTCTAGCTCCAACCAGTACCATAATGGGGGTGTAATATGTGATACATAGGCGATGGCAAGGCAAAAATACCTCGGAGCATGATCTCCGGGTGTGAATGTGAGTGTAAGTGAGCTAGCCGCTCCTGGATATGGTGCTGATGTCGAGCCCGTATCCAAACGCGTGACAACATGGGGTCATACTTACAGACAAATGCATGACAGCGTGGGGTCTGTCAAACCATATACAAAATTCACATGGCTATATGGAATTGCAATGGAACTCTATGGTCTAGACCAGGAGGTTTTGTAGAGACTTTTATAGGGAGAGAGATTATCTTTTACAGAGATTCACTGAAGCTCTGATAGATGGCTACTCAAGGTGCCTGTTTATGCTTGGGAGTCCGCTGTTATAGAGGGCAACACGCAACACTCAGGGAAGGGGGGGGGAGTTTGCGTGGTTCGGGAGGAGTAACATGCTTGTTTTGGCTTTGTATGCATAGGATTAAACTTTTTGTTGTGCAACATCTCTTTGCGGAGGGATGGCCTCTGGAGAAAGCAATATCCGATAAAAATCTGATGCAATACTCCTCACCTTATCCTTCTCAATCTGAATCTTTCGGAGTGAGACCTGCAAGTATCTTACACATTCCCTACTATGGGTGGGCCCATGTGCTGAGAAGAAGTGTTCGTTGCATTTGCCACTCATCTGTACCCAAAAGGCCTTGTTAGCATGAGATGAGAACTCAGCCTAGGGGCCTTGCCTATCCATGGCCATTTCTAACCATAGTTCTCACGATACGAAAATACGATACCGACTGGGAATTTTTGGTACGATATGAAACTTTGGGATACCGTACGATTAAATATGTTATAAAAAAAAACACTTACAAACTATGGAGCATTAAGCTTGAATGTGAGGGAAGGTTTGGGGGGGAGGAGTCTACAATGCTTGAGGAACCAGAACATGGAGATGTGTCTCTCCTAGTTGGATCTAGAAGAGCCTGGATGGGTAATGTGTTACCAAAGGTCTCCCAGTGTAGCGTTTATGACTGAGGGACCATCCTTGCACAAATA
This sequence comes from Cibotium barometz, assembly GCF_041138505.1. NCBI lineage: Eukaryota > Viridiplantae > Streptophyta > Polypodiopsida > Cyatheales > Cibotiaceae > Cibotium > Cibotium barometz. The sequence continues at coordinate 44,886,935 of NC_141080.1, read as the reverse complement.
CGTGCAGTGCATCTAGGGTGATAGGTTTAGGGACTCCTCTATAGATCAAAATGGCCCTGTCCAAATCTTCTCCCTCATACATAACTTGAGGATCTGACTGTCTAGCCTACCTATACCAGGGATCTCCAAGTGATGCAATGTTGCAGTCGTACGTACGTACGGATCGATCCGTATTGCACGGATCTACTGTTTGGATCCGTACGCGTACGGATCGATCCGTACGTTTATTTATCTTCTGGTGCATCGTCATCATCATCATCTGATGAGGAGTTTTGACTCTTAGATCACGTTTCGTTGCGGAGTCTAGACTCTGGACTAGCCCTTATGGGCCTTTTGAGGACATTTCTATGATGTAGTGTTGCAGCTTGCTATGTAGTATGTGCATTGTATTCAGTTTGTTTTGATGCATTTGCAGCCTTTTAACATGGATGAGAGTCGAGACTTTTGTTGTGTAGACACTGATTCATCAGTTTATATAGAGCTAAGAGTGGTGATTGGTGATTGATCTCTGATTGAAAACTGGTTTTAGTATCTGATGTTTGATTTCTGAAGTAACAAGTTTTACAACTTGCGGCAAGGGTTTTGTGATTACTAATCAAATGCGTATTAGCAAAGACCTTATTAGATTGTCTTGTAGGTCTCTCTCACAATCTAAAATGTATTTGGATCTTTTTATGTGTATTTTGATATGAAATGCCATATAGATTGATATTTTTTACATTGGTACGTATTTTTACGTACACAAAAATTTTATCTGTACGGAACAACATACAAATACGTACAGTACGTACACATCAACTATGAAGTGATGTAGCAAGATTCTCTCATCCTACCAATCAAGTGTACACTACTAGTCTACCTTGCCAGATTTTTTAGGTCTCTCAGCAACCCCATATGGAATACTGAGTGGATACGAAAGTTGCGAAGTATTGCGGGCCTTTGTGATCTTCGTTTTGAGTAGGATTTCTATTTTTTTTGAGCATTTGGAATTTTTTCCTCAAGGTTTGGGGGGGCGGGGGTTGAATATCATACCGTACGGTACTATACCGTATGAACTGTACGGTACGGATAGGTTCGTACCAGTATGAGAAACAACCCTGTATGCAACTCTACTCTAAGTGTAGATAAGAGGTACAGGATCCAAGGAGATTGTGGCTGCTTCTCGTGTTCCCTCTGAAGTGCAGCAATCCTGCACCTTATAGCTCTTTCCTTTTCGTGTGCTTCTTGTTTCTTGTCCAAAGCAACACACTGATAATACTGGCTGGTCCTCTCCAAGCCCAATGCAACTCTCTATCGAGGGGTCGGGTTTGTCACATGACCTGCAAATCTCTTTGATCTCATGTGAAATCTCTACATCCAAATAGACAGTAGGATACGGACATGGGGGGATGTGAGTCCTGGCCTCCTTGAGGCACACAACCACCGGGCAATGATCTGACTTGGTGGTGCCAGGCATGATAGCAATGGTGCCTCCTCTATCCAGGCCCCAATTGTATCCAAATAGAAACTATCCAATCGTGCAAAGATACATCTATCCCAGCTTCTGTGGTTATGCCCAGGAGTATGATAGAGATGGGCGTCCTCTGAAAGTCATCCTTTCTCTTATGTCCCCATGAGAGACGACACACCACTGCTAACAGAACGTTTGTCGAGACAAAGCCTTAGGCTGTGTTGTCTGAGAAGCGCGTTTGGGCTGCCTCCTATTACCCCGAGCCCTAGGGCAATCCCTTGCAAAGTGCCCCTGCTAGTGACATACACAACATTGGTTAGGGCTACCTGCAATCTTCATATGTTGCTTCAACGGATCATTAGGAGATCTTGGAAGAAACAGAAAGTCATCAATAAGTTCATTGTCATGAGCAAGCACCATAACCCTGGGGACCAACATCTGCCAAGGCAGTTACCTCGTGGGTGGCAGAGGTCAGCAAGGTAGAGATAAGGGGCACCTATAGGACCAGCCAAAAAGCTGACCCAATGGTCTCCAGCGTGGACCAATACGCATGTGGAAGACCTAGGGATCTGAGTGTAAGTGGAAAGCGGTTCCAGTCTTCTTCAATAGGGTCAAAATAGTTGGTGTATGGTAGGAAGAACATCTTCCTCGGCCCAATGGAATGGGCTGCCCTTCAGCACCTTTGAGGCTGCTTCCTTAGCATCGAAGTCCACCTCTCCCAAGTAGCTTGACATCTTTGAAGTAGAGTGCAAAGTCGGAGAGCAATGCCGCAAGTACCCAATCACGGGCCCGGGCGGAGATGGGACGGATGTGACCCGAAGATTTTGGCAATGAGGTTTGTTTGTCTTTTTCGATCTCAGCGAAAAGGGTCACAAGCTCAGCTTCTGTAAAATTAATGGTTCGCGTGGCGGGGGAGGAGAGAGAAAAGCAGGTAAGGTAAGAAAGAAAAGGCGTGCCGTGGGTAGAAGAGGAGCAGAAAAGCAGAGCAAAAGGGGCGGGAGAAGAGGAAGGTGGGCAACGATGCAGCAGAGAAAGAGGCAATGCGGGCAGCGCGGGAGGAGGTGGGGGCAGCGCGGGCAGCAAAAGCGTGAGCAGGAGAAGCTGGGGCAGTAAGTCCGAGCAGGGCAGAGGGCAGCGGAAGAAGAGAGGGGCAGGCAGAGAAGGGCGCAGGTGCGAGAGGAAGGAGAAGTGGAGGTGTGCGCAGCAGCTCATGTACGGGGAGCTTGGTCTTACATCGTACCGGGTCATTAGAGATTTCTTCAGTCGTCATTCACATCAGAACCAACTGCCCACACTAGCAGTTGATGTCACCAGCTTGGACATTTCCCAGTCTGAAAGGTGGACTCCAAGATGTTTAAATATTTGGAAAGTACAAGCTTTGGGAATGGGGGATTATCCTAGAATACAAAGGACCACACTCCTAAAATTTAGGAGAGTTGCTATTTTTGGCCCGACTCCGATGGAAATTCTGTTCGTGTCATTACATCTGGAATTGAGCAGATACCAAGAGTTGGCAAAGTGCCTATGACAGAATGTCTACCAGTTGGGATATTTTTAGAGATAAAGTTTATGGAAGGACCCATCTCTTAGATTGGGACATGTGGCAAGGAGGTGGACCAAAGTGAGACAAGTGGCCTGACACTTGTTAGAAAGTGGATCAAAGTGAGACAAGTGGCCTCACACTTGTCACTTCAGCTATTGTGTGGCTCTCCACTTGTCATTGTAGCCTTCTCTTGCCACTTTAGCTCATGGGAGGCCCAAATCTATAAATTGGAGCCCTCTCTCTTCATTAATAGAGGCTCTCTTGCTGCACACTAGCCTCTACCATCGTTGAAGGTTTCTCTAATGATGGCTACTCTCTTTCTCTCTCTCTTGAAGGCTGCCCATGAAGAATACCGGCTGTTGGGGACTGTTTTGGAGGCTTCCATCGCGAAGAAATACTGAAGGCAAGGGTATTCAATCATTTATTATGATTTCTAGCCATTGTATGTGTTGTACCAGCATTTGTACTTGCTGTACCTGCTGTACCAGCCACCGTACTGGCTATACCAGCCACCGTACTGGCTGTACCAGCTTTTGTACTTGCTGTACCTGTTGTACCAGCCACCATACTTACTGTACCAGCCACTGTACCTGCTGTACCAGCCACCGTACTTGCTGTACCAGCCACTGTACTTGCTGTACCAATTTTTGTACTTGCTGTACCGGCTGTACCAGCCATTGTACCTGCTGTACCGGCTGAATGGAGAGTTGTACTTGCTGTATCCTTTCTATTGCATGAAGACCCGTGGTTTTTGGGGAAGAATCAGTACCCACACGGAGGTATATGGATCATATTGTTGGCTCGGCATTTCTACAGCCAATGTTGCGGCTCAGTTGCCTTGTGTTGGGCTGTGTTATGGCATTTGTATATGGATAATCCGGCATCTCCCGTGGGGAGAGTAAGGCCCTCAAAGCTTGTACATGATATTATTCTCCTTGGGTAATAAAATACTCCAAGGGGGGGGTCGGCCCATTCCGGCCTCTATGCGGTGTCACACGTGCAAGCTCCATTTTCAGCATTTATGGATGTTTTGTCCAGCTTTATGTTTTATGCAAAGTGATGATGGATATGTGTTAAGGCTGTGGCCATGTTTAAATGTTTTAATATGCATTGATGGTATCAACAAGTGTGTCAAAGGCCCTAGTCTCCCGGGCACCCGCCACGAGTTACATTGGTATCAGAGCATAGGCTTTCTTGGAAGCGGAGGCTTCCTTCTATCAATAAGGAAGAGAAAAGATCTGGAGTGGAGACCACACTTACCATCATTGCTATTCAGCCACTTCAGAGCCTATGAAGCAAGAGCATGAGCAATAGACAGCTTGGTCTAAGGATTTATGAATTCACAAAATTTATCTTGGAAGTATGGAGTTGGCTTTGTGTGCACACGTTTAGCACTCTTTCCATATGGATATTGCGGATTATATTATCAAGCTTAAAGGCAAGCTATATGGAGATATATCTCGGGATATTTTAAGGATATGGTGAGGAGATATTTCTTTTGGCTTCATGACCAACCTGGCAAAGAAAAGCTAAGTATACTTTGAGTTTGCAAAGTTGGTGCGTTGGCTATTTACTATGAAGTGTTTTTGATGTTCACTAACCCTTGTATAGCTATGCAAGGAGAAAGGTGTTGTTGTTTGCCTTGAGATGGTTTCAGGGAAACATTGTTTATGGCTCCCTTTAATGGGATGAATTCTTTTCATGGCTCCCTTTAATGGGATGAATTCTTTTCATGGCTCTCTTTATTGGGATGCATTATATCTATGGAGATTTCTTTCTTAGACGAGATTTATATAGATATTGGGCTTCACAAGCAATTTTTATGGACGAATCTGTCCGAGTTTATAGAGAAGAAATCTTTGGATATCTCATGGATATGATGCTTTTATGGATAAAGTCCACCTCTACTCCAAGGTGTGTGGTTAGCACGGAGTATGTGGTAAGAGTTATGGTATACAAGGATTATCGTATACAGGTGTATGGATTCCTGGACTTCTTTTCTAGGAATTTGGATCCATCCTCAGGTTTATGGATTATGTTTATGGCTCCCTTTTACTGGGATGGATTATTCTTTTTGGCTCCCTTTATTTGGGATGCATTGGACTTATGGAACTCATGATTCACATACCCTGTGTAGTGTTCTCTTGTCCTACGTGCTCTCTTGAAGATTGTTTCTACCATGTGAGGGTGGAACAATAGAGAGCAGATGGAAGGGAACATGGGCACTTCAAAGGGTAGTGACAAGCACAACATACCCTGTGTAGTGTTCTCTTGTCCTACGTGCTCTCTTGAAAATTGTTTCTACCATGTGAGGGTGGAACAATAGAGAGCAGATGGAAGGGAACATGGGCACTTCAAAGGGTAGTGACAAGCACAACATACCCTGTGTAGTGTTCTCTTGTCCTACGTGCTCTCTTGAAGATTGTTTCTACCATGTGTGGGTGGAACAATAGAGAGCAGATGGAAGGGAACATGGGCACTTGAGAGGGTAGTGTGAGTTGGTAGCCGAAATGCCTACAAACTATTGGTGGCCGAAATGCCTATAAACTATGTGTAGCAGAAATGCGTATGGAACACCAGGTTATCTATGCCTGCGAGTGATTGTTTTCAGGACTCCTTGTTTAGCCGCGCTGTGTAGTATTTCTCTTGTCCTAAGTGCTCTTCAAGATGTTGCTACCTTGCTTGGTAGAACATAGAGCCAATGGTAGAGAATATGGGCACTGAAGTCGGGCCGGGCGTCGAGGCAGCTCCTTGGTGATCTACATGGATTATGATATCTGGACTTATGGGACTATTTTGTCTCGCCCATTTACTTGGGACATGGATTATGATATTTGGACTTATGGGACTGATTTGTCTCGCTCATTTATCTTGGGACATGATTATGATATCTGGACTTATGGGACTGTTTTTGTCTCACCCATTTATCTTGGGACATGATTTTGATATTGGTATTATGGAGACTTATTTAATCTCACCCATTTCTTTGGGACATGGATTCTTCAGTTATATTGGATTTTTTGAGATTGTCTCGTCTCGCCCAATCGATGGGACATGATTATATCTTGAATATATGGCTTGAAGCTTAAAGTTGCAGACAACTTTTAAGAAGTTGGGGAGGATGTCACCAGCCTGGACATTTCCCAGTCTGAAAGGGGTCTGGTGGACTCCAGGATGTTTAAATATTTGGAAAGTACAAGCTTTGGGAATGGAGGATTATCCTAGAATACAAAGGACCACACTCCTAAAATTTAGGAGAGTTGCTATTTTTGGCCCGACTCCGATGGAAATTCTGTTCGCGTCATTACATCTGGAATTGAGCAGATACCAAGAGTTGGCAAAGTGCCTATGACAGAATGTCTACCAGTTGGGATATTTTTAGAGATAAAGTTTATGGAAGGACCCATCTCTTAGATTGGGACATGTGGCAAGGAGGTGGACCAAAGTGAGACAAGTGGCCTGACACTTGTTAGAAAGTGGATCAAAGTGAGACAAGTGGCCTCACACTTGTCACTTCAGCTATTGTGTGGCTCTCCACTTGTCATTGTAGCCTTCTCTTGCCACTTTAGCTCATGGGAGGCCCAAATCTATGAATTGGAGCCCTCTCTCTTCATTAATAGAGGCTCTCTTGCTGCACACTAGCCTCTACCACCGTTGAAGGTTTCTCTAATGATGGCTACTCTCTTTCTCTCTCTCTTGAAGGCTGCCCATGAAGAATACCGGCTGTTGGGGACTGTTTTGGAGGCTTCCATCGCGAAGAAATACTGAAGGCAAGGGTATTCAATCATTTATTACGATTTCTAGCCATTGTATGTGTTGTACCAACATTTGTACTTGCTGTACCTGCTGTACCAGCCACCGTACTGGCTGTACCAGCCATTGTACTTGCTGTACCAGCTTTTGTACTTGCTGTACCTGTTGTACCAGCCACCGTATTTGCTGTACCAGCCACTGTACTTGCTGTACCAGCTTTTGTACTTGCTGTACCAGCCACCGTACTTGCTGTACCAGCCACTGTACTTGCTGTACCGGCTGTACCAGCCATTGTACCTGCTGTACCGGCTGAATGGAGAGTTGTACTTGCTGTACCCTTTCTATTGCATGAAGACCCGTGGTTTTTGGGGAAGAATCAGTACCCACACGGAGGTATATGGATCATATTGTTGGCTCGGCATTTCTACAGCCTATGTTCCGGCTCAGTTGCCTTGTGTTGGGCTGTGTTATGGCATTTGTATATGGATAATCCGGCATCTCCCGTGGGGAGAGTAAGGCCCTCAAAGCTTGTACATGATATTATTCTCCTTGGGTAATAAAATACTCCAAGGGGGGGGTCGGCCCATTCCGGCCTCTATGCGGTGTCACACGTGCAAGCTCCATTTTCAGCATTTGTGGATGTTTTGTCCAGCTTTATGTTTTATGCAAAGTGATGATGGATATGTGTTAAGGCTGTGGCCATGTTTAAATGTTTTAATATGCATTGATGGTATCAACAAGTGTGTCAAAGGCCCTAGTCTCCCGGGCACCCGCCACGAGTTACAGTTGAGTCCTCCACCCCAAAGGGGTCCTCAATGGTAGAGCTCAATCTATTTTGCGGATCAAACATCCCAACCAGAGCATCACGACCCTCCACTGGCAGACAGATGCTGATCCAGGTGGTTCTTCGACGCCATGACATGCTTCCATCATAGAGGCCATATATTCTTTCGGCCATCAGATCCGTATTGGTTGAGGAGGGCATCATTATTAGTTGATCATGACTAGTTTCTGCCATATAGAGTCACATGCTGATATCACATCTGTATACACTAGTGATAGTCCTTTTTCCTTTTCTCAGTTTCTTTTCCATGCCTCAGTATACCCATGGTATCATTGTACCAGTTATGGTCTCATAGACCCTTGGGATGTTTGGTAGATGTTAATGTTACTTTCTTTTCTTTCTTTTCTGCATATTCCAGCGTCTGTGGACACACACACACACACGCATGTTCTATCTATCTATCTATCTACGTATATAAAGGCAGGTCCTTATAGAGAAAATTTTCTCTTTTTTTTCATAGGTGCATTGGCTTTATATCTTCTACAATGGGAGAGGGACAAAGACGGTCTTGGGTTACAGGTGATTCAAGATTCTAATTCTTGTTTTGTCAAAAACTAGTATGTATGTTAGTTGCTGGTCTCTACTACTTGTGCAGCCAATTAATGTATCAATTATGCGCAATTACCAAATTGCAATATTTGGGAATTGCCAAGCTAATTGAGTGTATCCAAACTAGGATGCTGTCCTGTCTCATCTGGATCAAGCATTCCATCCCACCTCACATTTTGTAGCTGATTTGCAGCTCATTTTCTCCATACAAATGCTTTGTTTCATCTGATCACATGTTGAGATACAATATAAGGTCAACAGAGGTTATTATGGCTTGCCTCCTCCTCCTCGGTGCAGCTTTCTTCTCAAGGAGTGGAGGACTGATGGTATGCATGTTACCCAATTGATGACATTGCTTAGGATCTCCTTAGATACAGAAGAAAATAAGCTGCTGCTTTGACGAGTTATGACCTTTGGCAGCTTTATATCCACAGAACGTGGGCCCAACCAATTACCCTCCCATCCAGGATGAGCTTGTACAACGATCACTTTCTGACATAAATGAAAGAGGGATTTACAAACATGCTTAAATACCTAAAGAATTCACATGTCATATGCATTGAGAATATCTTTAGGGCAGTTTCAAGTCTGAACACAGCGGTTGCATGTAGAGGCAGTCCTCTAGGTGGAGTTGATGGTGGAGGCAGGAGCGTGCCATACTTCATTTTCAAGTGTACTTTGAGGTTGGAGGGAGCTTCCATTGCTTATTCAGGGAACGATTTTCCCTTGTGCCTAGGGTCATTCAGTATGATGATGAAAAATGTGTGCCCCTTTTCTTACATGAGATTTGTAGACACAGTGAGATTATTGCGTTTACACACTGGCTGTGTGATGGACACCACACAGAGACTCCTCATTCTTTCTTTCCAGAGGTAGGGCAGTGCAGGGTAGACAAACTAGACGATACTCCCTCCCAGGACCATCATATCAGAGCCAGACTAGGACCACAAGGGACTCATTTCAAGATATCCTGGAGACTTGCAGCAGCATAGAGACCAAGAGCCATTGTTCTACACTCATTACCCAGATGGCAACATGGAGTACAGCAGGAGCCCCAAACACCGAGCTCACCAGGACAGATACCGATCTGAGACCTTTTTTCCCCAAGAAAAGATCCTTCTATTAGTGAAAAGAAAGGGTCTGCATGATGCAGATTATAGAGGTAACAAGATACAAATGGTCCTTAGACACTCTGCCATTTAGTGGGAGGCATCTGAAAAAGGACTAATCCACTGCTTGAGACGAGGCAGGGTGCCAACCAAGGCTGCATTTAGAACACGTTTTTTATTATTGAGGACGTTTTGTACTTGGTAACGTTTCATAATGTTTGAAACTCCAAAACCTTTTGTGTTTGGTTGTTTTGTCGGTTGTTTTTTCAAAAGTGTTAAGTACTGAGCGTACGAAACATTTTTCACCTTTTTAATATTAAAAACGTTCTGAATCTGGCTTTGCAACCTTACTAAGGTTCAAAAAAAAGGATAAAATTCTTCTACTCACCATAGTTACCACGGAACGTTGTTCCGCCTTCCTGGAACGCCGGAACGCCGTTCCGGGCGAAGGCACGTTCCCGGAACGTCGGAACGTTCCCCAAAAAAAAAAAAATGGGGTGGGTGTGTTTTGCTTGCAGAAATGTATGTTCATGTCTTGGGGGAGCAAATATTAGGAAGCATATTTGGCTATCCGTATACAAAAAGTTACATTTTTTTGTGTCATATGCTGACATGTCATATGACGTGGCGTTCCGTGACGTTCCCGATCCGCTCCCGTTCCTGTTCCCGCTCCTGTTCTAGCATCCGACGTCCCCGGAACGTTCCCGTTCCGCGGTAACTATGCTACTCACGCGCGTCGTTGTCTCACACATCCTGCGGACTGTCACAATTCACCTGCTCACAACCTCCTCACACAGCTCACGGAGTCATAGGTACTCTCTCCCTCCCTCCCTCCCTCTCTCTTGTCACCCCTGCTTTGATGTATGCTGCAGCAATATGGGCATCTGGGCTCGTCACCTCTGCATGGTCTCAGATAGAGAGGCCTCAGATTCTCATGCTCTCACGGATGATCCGCAGCAAACCCTCCGTCCCACATGACATTGTCCGGACGGAGTTTGCTGCACCTCCTATGCTAGTAGAGGCCCTCTTTGAAGGGAGAGAGTTAGGGTTTCACGTGGGAGACATACACACAGAGAAGAAGGGAGAGAGAGAGAGAGACATATGGGGATAAGTCAACTCATAGTACGAGTGTGTGACTCCCCTATCACACATGTATATTTGCTCTAGTACACATGGTGCACTTAGTACATTAAAAGTACTAAGTGTACTATGTACTATAAAACTTATGGGCTTGTACACACTACAAGGGTGGGCATAATGCCTTTACCCCAACAACCTCCCACTTAAAGGCAAAGTGCCCTTAAATGAAGGAAAAGAAAAAATCAGCATGTACATGATAATATACAAGGCCATATCAAGGCTGAAACTGGCCTCATCCAATGCCCATCAAGTGTCTGCAATGAGCAAACCGCTCTGGAGGCAAACTCTTTGTCAACAGATCAGCCGGGTTGTCATCCGTATGAATCTTGACAAGCTGAATTTGCTTGTTCTCTATCACCTCTCTGATGAAGTGATACTTCACATCCACATGCTTCGTCTTTGCATGAAAGACAGGGTTCTTTGCCAACTGGATGGCACTTTGACTGTCACAATGCAACAATGGAATATCCCCTGTATAACCCAAATCAACCACTAACCGAGATAGCCATAATGCCTCCTTGCAAGCCTCTGTGGCTGCAATATACTCGGCCTCTGTAGTAGATAAGGCAGTGCACTTCTGCATCCTGGATATCCATGACACAGCACCTCCTATGAATGTAAACACATGACCGGTAGTAGACTTCCGGTTATCTGGATGACCAGCATAATCTGAATCCGTGTAACCATGCACTGATGCATCCTGTTTGCCAAAGCAAATGCACATATCCTGTGTGCCCTTCAGGTATCTCATGACACCTTTCACTGCTTCCCAATGCTTCTTGCCAGGTTTGGCCCTGTATCTAGAAACCACTCCCACTGCAAATGCAATGTCCGGCCTGGTAGCAACCATGGCATACATGAGACTGCCACAAGCTGAAGCATACGGAATCTTGGCCATATCAGCCCTATCACTATCCGACAGTGGGCTGTCCATAGCACTGAGTTTCACATATGGAGGCAAAGGAGTACTAGTCTTCTTCCCCCCATCCATATTGCACCTCTGCAAAACTTTGCCAATGTATTCCTTCTGAGACAAATACAACACATGCTGATTTCTGTCCCAAAGTATCCGCATACCCAAAATGTGATTTGCATCACCCAAATCTTTCATATCAAAGGTCTGATGCAGCCTCTTCTTCAAGGCATCCATCTCTTTACGAGATTTCCCGACAATCAACATATCATCAACATACAAGATGAGGATCAATAGACTGCCATCCAAAGCTTTCTTGGTGTATAAGCAGTGATCTATGTCACTCCTCCTGAAATCCTCGGATTTCATGAATGTATCAAATTTATGATATCATTCCCTTGGTGCCTGTTTGAGCCCATAAAGACTCTTTTTCAGCTTGCATACAAGCTTCTCCTTTCCATTCACTGCATAACCCTCTGGCTGTTGCATATATATCTCCTCATGGAGATCACCGTGAAGAAAAGCAGTCTTCACATCCATCTGAATCAAATCCAGATCATCATGAGCAACCAAAGCTAATACAGCTCTAAGTGTGGTCATTTTTACCACTAGAGAGAAGCTCTCATCAAAGTCCACACCATATTCCTGCTTGAAGCCCTTAGCCACTAACCTGGCTTTGTATCTTGGCTTTGCGTCATGTGCAACATTGAGCCTGTAAACCCACTTGCATGGCAAAACCTTCTTGCCTGTAGGCAAATGCACCAACTTCCATGTTCCATTTTTGTTCAGAGAATCCATCTCTGACTTCATAGCACACTCCCAAAGAGCCTTGTCTACCCTCTGTAAAGCCTCCTTATAACATGAGGGCTCCCCACAGTCAGTGAGCATCAAGTAGTCAACCCCTGGAACAAACCTGTCAGGGGCTTTGGAGGGTCTTGTGGACCTCCGTACCCAATGACCATCATTTGCAGGTTGCTGTCCAGCCTGCATATCACCTATTGGTGGCTCCTGTTCCATGCCATATGGTTGAAATATCATGCCCGGTATCTCCTCTAACTGTGGGATATCCATAAGGATATCTTCTGCCATCTTTGGCTGTCCATTTGGACCATTTTCAGCACCATTTAACGGCTGCTTTTGTTGCTGTAATGGCTGATTTACAGCCCTTGGTTGTTGTCCATGATGTCTTTATCATCAAAGATGACTCTGCCAGGCTCCTGTTGCCTTGCAGGCTCCTTATACATGCATGTTTCATCAAAAAAGACATCATTACTGCGTATAATCTCTCTATTCACTGGATCCCAAAGTCTATACCCCATTTCACCTCTGTCACCATATCCTAGGAAAATGCATTTGTGAGACTTAGGATCAAGTTTGGTGCGCATTTCCCTGCGTATGTGCACGTACGCAACGCAACCAAACACTCTCAAGTGCTTGTATGACGGAGGCTTCCCTGTCCATACTTCCTCTCGCACTTTCCCACCAAGCCTCGTGTTAGGTGACCTGTTTATAAGATGAACGGCTGTCATAACAGCTTCAGCCCAAAAACCATGAGGTAACGCAGCATGTGACAACATAGAACGGACCTTCTCCTGAATGGTCCTGGTCATCCTCTCTGCTGTCCCGTTTTGTGGAGGATCATAAGGAGAAGAGAGCTCCCTCTTGATGCCTTTAGCATCACAAAAGTCCTGAAACTGTTTGGACATATACTCTCCACCATTGTCGGAACGCAAAGCCTTCAGTGTTTTGCCAGTTTGATTCTCAACAAGAGCAACAAACTTCTCAAACACTGAGAATGCACAAGCTCTAACTGAGCATCTTTCTGTCCTAGAGCTTTCTTGTGGGGGCACTGGAGTTGCCTGCCATATATACAATGCTCACAAAACTGAAAACTTGAGAACTTTAGAGAAGGCAAGTAACCAAAACGAGACAATTGCTCCATTCCTTTGACACTCATGTGTCCCAACCGGCTATGCCACATAGAGATTTCCGGCAGCTTGGTTGCATTTACATTAACATGGTGACAAACACCAGCATGCATGAAGTAAAGAGTGTCCACCTTAGAGCCTCTGGCAACAACCAGTGAGCCCTTACTAATCTTCCACTTTCCACGACCAAATGTGGTAACATAATCAGCATCATCAAGCTGTCCAGTAGAAAGCAGGTTCTTCTTGATCTTAGGCACATGCCTGACATCATGGAGCATAAGCTGTGAGCCATCTGAAAACACAAGCCTCACATCACCTCTGCCAAGAATCTTGCATGCATGGTTGTCACCCAAATAAACTACTCCTTCATTGCCAGCAGTATACCTGACAAACAAATCTCTGCAACCTGTGACATGAAAGGAGGCACCTGAATCAATGATCCACGAGTGCATACCATGACCATCTCCTGCAAGAAGTGAATGGGCATCAAGTGAAGACGTGAATAGGACTTCATCCTCACTGTCACCTGCATTCGACACATTGACTTCTTCAATCTTGACTCCACTTTTGCCCTTTGGCTTTGCATCTTTGGCTTCATCTTTGTCTTTGTCTTTTCCTTTGCCCTTTTCCTTTTGATCATTCTTCCATTTGTAGCATTTCTTTTTGAAATGTCCTTTCTTGCCACAATAATGGCATTTCAAGTCCTTTTTGGAGCGGGACTTGCTCCTTCCCCGTTCTTGGCTTTTACCACTTTGCTGGGATCTCCCACGTGCATTCATTGCATTGGACTTTCCAACAGAGTTGTTCTTCCTGTTCATCTCCTCTTGAAGGAGAGTACCCTCCACATCTGCATATGACAGCATAGCATTCGAATTGCTAGTGGCTGTCCTGAATGTGTCCCAACTCTCTTGCAAAGCGCATTAAAGAAAGGTGGCTTTGAACTCATCGTCCATTGCCAACTTTTGATTGATGACCTGGCTGACAACACCATTAAACTCATTTAGATGGGCTGTCATAGACGCCCCTTCCTTCATTTGAAGACCTATGAGTTTCTTCAACCAATACACTTTGCTTGAGGCACTTTGCTGGGTATACAAGTCCTGCAATCTTTGCCACATTCCCCAAGCTGTCTTCTCTTCACGTATGCTGAAAAGTAAAGTGTCTGACACAGACAACATGATGGTGGATCTTGCCAGCTCATCCATATCTTCCCATTCTTCAGCAGTAAGAGAAGCGGGCATTACACCCCTTTCTTTGATGGGCTTGTGCTGCTTCTTCTGGATCAACACATTATAGCACTGGGTTTGCCAAATGTCATAATTATGTGAGCCTTCAAGCTTCTTGATGTGAAGCAATGAAGAGCTCTCACCTGTGGTTGCCATAGCAATATGCAACCTTTGACACAGTCAATGCCTGACTCTCTGCAAGATGTGCAAACACTGCACCAAAGCACACAAAGTGCTCACAGTTGTTCTCCCAAAGTTTATCTCCTACTACGGAAGCACGAATGCAACTCTACTCCCACTAAATGTGATAAAATCACCAAAATCTGGTTGCTGCAGATTTATGACAGCACCTTAAATGTGCTTTGTTCCCCTTCCAAAGTACTGTACAACAGTACTAAGTACTCACCAATGATGTACCAAATCTGTACCGGCAAGTACAGCAGCTGAAAATGAGCCTTTTCCTCACTCAAATCAATGTACAGCCATGCCAAAACTTGTACAAAGTTGTACCAAATCTATACCAGCAAGTACAGCAGCAATAAATGCTCTCCTGGCTGTCCAAATGAGTGAAAATCAGACCTTGACAGTACTCACCACTGCATACAACAGTCCCGGACAGAAATTGAGCAAAAGCCCCTTGACTGCAAGTGGATTTTTGAGAATTCAAGGCATAAAAGTCTTCCTTGCTGCTTTGCCAAGCTCAACAAGCACAAAATCTTGAAAAGCCCCTTGATTCAAGATCAATTTCTGATCATGAATGGTACATTAATGCACATGAAGGCATCCAGAGTCTTCACAATGCTTTCCCCTGGCCACATATACATCCAATACATAAAAGCCCCTTGATTTACTAACACATTGAGTGCTTGACAGGCATCAACACATTGCCCAAAGCATCAAATGCCAGTGCCTGCATGCAAATCAACCCAATTGGCTCAAAAGCCCTTTGATGTACACTGCAATTTTGCCCCAAATGTGAGATTGCTCACATCATACACCCGGAATGTGACCAATGTCACCCAATTGTTGCCAATTGTGCTCAAATCTGAGCAATTTGGACCTGTACCTGCTCAATTGATGAACATGGACATGCAAAATCCCAAAAAATTGAAGCAAAATACCTCAGACAATTTGTGATTTTTGTTTCAGAAAGGGAGGAGTCGTATTGCTCTGATTCGTGAACTGATGATGCTGCTGCTGTGTAGGTATTGAGAGGGCAGCTGTATTCGTGCAGGTTGGCGTAGATAGGCAGCGCTAATTAGGGGGGCTGGCTATGAGCTGGCAGGTAGTGGCGAATCAGACCCACACACGGCAACACTCGTGGGCGGGGTATCCTGGCGATGGACAAGTCCAACGCTATAGAGGCACTGTCGGAGGCACCTGCTCTCACCGAAGCTGGCGGGCTGCACACAGATGGTGGCAGGTTGTGCTCGCCCAGCCTGGCTTCGACGGCTCGCTCGTAGGCGTGTTCGCCTGAGTATGGACGCCCGCCTGCCTGCATGCGCGTATCCGCCCAACGCCTGCGTGCGCTTATTGACCACCTGCCTGCGATTGGTTCAACAGCTCTGCGCACAGGCGACCAGCGACCAATGAAGAAAGGGGAAGAACGCTACGGCCCTGCCCGTGGCTCTTCAATGCTGCGCGTTGCCCTGCACTGGAGGATATGGTGTGTGAAGCGAAAGCTACTACCTCCACAGTCAGCTACAGAGGTGAAACCGGTGGCCTTTGCAGTTGGCGTCAAAAAATGCCTGTGGACACGCACCCCTGCTTCTTCAAGCAAATGCTGCAGTTGCAATCGCCATGGCTCTGATACCAGTTGAAGGGAGAGAGTTAGGGTTTCATGTGGGAGACATACACATAGAGAAGAAGGGAGAGAGAGAGAGAGACATATGGGGATAAGTCAACTCATAGTATGAGTGTGTGACTCCCCTATCACATGTATATTTGCTCTAGTACACATAGTGCACTTAGTACATTAAAAGTACTAAGTGTACTATGTACTATAAAACTTATGGGCTTGTACACACTACAAGGGTGGGCATAATGCCTTTACCCCAACACTCTTCCAGACGATTTGCTTCATACAGAGGATCAGAGATATGCCATCAGATCGACTCTCACATAGAGCTTTTGAGGCATCCAGGCAGAGAGTGGAGATAGGAGATCATGGTATTCATAGATGATACAGTGGCTCACTCAGCATGGTCGCGACATAGATCACCTGCCACCTTTCCAGTATGATTGATATACATGCACCACACATCCAGCTCTCTCACAGCGAGAGGAACAGAGTCCTTCGGCAGGATTTATGGCAGCGATACACTCAAGAGACTTGGATTACACCCTGTTAGCCTCTACCACACATCCAGCTCTCTCACAATGAGAGGAACAGAGTCCTTCGGCGGGATTTATGGCAGCGATACACTCAAGAGACTTGGATTACACCCTGTCAGCCTCTACCGCTGAAGATGCTATACTACAGAGATCAGTTTATGCGTGTCTCAGTGGATGGATTCATACAAAGACCTGGATACATGGATGTGTACATGCCTCACAGTGCCCAAGTGGCGATTGAGCAGCTCAGAGTCTCATCACACGAGCTTGAGATTGCGGCAAGTAGGGCAGCACGGATCCCCAGAGCAGAGAGGATATGCAGACTATGCCAGGAGATAGTTGAGAGTGAGGAACATTATGTATGCAGATGCAGAGCATATAGTGTCATTAGAGAGAGATACACCACCATCTTCAGTGGACATCCCTCACTACGCCAGATCATGGAGTCCGCAGACCAGCGTAGATTTGGCCAGTTCTTGTTAGAGACACAGTGCCACAGAGAGACACGGATATGGACTCATACCACAGGGAGAGGTGGGCGATAGCTCTAGGTCACTGATTTCTTCCAGAGATCTATCCCAGTGCCTACCCTGACACAGGAGGGGGTTACACTTCAGCGTGCTGCGGACCTCGAAGCCAGACGGAGACCAAGAGCACCAAGCTACCAGACTCCCAGACTACATCAGAGGGAGATCACAGAGATACAGACTCGACATCAACACCATATCCAAGAGCGGCTAGCTCACTTATACTCACACCCGGAGATCATGCTCCGAGGTATTTTTGCCTCGCCATCGCCTATGTATCACATATTACACCCCCATTATGGTACTGGTTGGAGCTAGATAGATCTGCATTGCATTCTTGTATACCCTACGCATATAGGTTGCATACTGAGCCTCTAGCAGTAGTGCTCCATCCATCACCCCCCCCCCCACTAGCTTAGTACTTTCATACTTTATTTCATGTTCATTTTGTCCTTTTTTTTCTGGACATCCAAAAGACATTGACAGTTGTACATTAATTTGTCTCATAGGTCGAGTTCGGCCTCTAGTAGACGTTAATACAGCTTTCTTTCTTTCTCCCATCATCGCAGGACCACCTCGCGCCAGTTCAGTTTTACCACCTTGAGCACCATGTCACAGTGGCCCATGAGGGATGTATTAGGGTGATATGAGAGCTCTCTGCTCATGTACCTAGATCAGATTTTAAAGTTCTAAGTTTTTTGTTATCCTTCTTTATTACTGTTTTGTACCTAGGATGATGTACCTCATGGATATGATGTAACCTTTTGGTCTCATAGGTCATTTTGGTCTTTTGAAGACGTTAATACAACTTTCTTTTATTTCTTTCTTTCTCCGACTTTTTCTTTCTTTGGTACGTTGATGAGTGTCGTGAGACACGGGCATAGCTACATCGTGAGATTGCCATTGGGACTCACACACACAAACAGGCCAGGATGATCTTTTGGCACCTTGTGTGGAGGAAGAAATGAGCCTACCTGGCTAAGTTAGAGGAGATCTACCAACTCTTCCTGGGGAAGGACAGCAAGAGGGCATGGAAGATGTTTCAGGAGAGAGAGCCTAGTACTCCGATTACTGCACAAGAGGCATGGCATGCTTATGCTAGAGAGCTGTATGATGCACCAAGAGAGCCCCCCACCCCCCTCCACTGGGAGCTAGACCGGCTATAGCAGCACCTTTTTTACTATGCGGATGGTGGTAGATGTGATAGACAGGTTATAGAATGGAAAAGCACCGGATCATGATGGGCTAGTTGGAGAGCACTTCTTATATGCGCGTGATACTTTGGCTCCGCTGATTGTACATTTTAATCGTGCCATTTGTGAGGGTTTCTCGGCAAGGTGGACAAAGCATACCATTGTACCACTCTTTAAGAGTGGGGACCCCATGGTACAAGGCAACTATAGGACGATCATGATTGGTCATTACTTAGCCAAACTATATGGCTCTATGTTGGAGTTGGGAGCTGAGCCGCTGGGCAGAGAGGCATGGTCACCGAGCACACGGACAGGCCGGCTTCAGAAGAGGATTTACTACCTTGGATCACATACTCACACACTTCAGGCACTTATTGAAGAGGGCAGGGCATAGAAGAGAAGGCTATACTGCAGCTTTGTGGACTTACGCAAAGCTTTCGATACCGTACCACGTGGCACGCTTATGCACAGATTGAAGGACATTGATGTACCTAAGGATATGCAGTGGGGGATATATGCTTTGTATGAGTTTGTGACAGGCAGAGTCCGAGCTCCAAGCGGACTATCCGATATGGTGACCAGCACGATAGGGGTGAAGTAGGGGTGCCCGCTATCACCCACCCTCTTTCGATTGTACATTGATGTGGTCTCCGATTCTGTAGACAGATTGGGAGGCACAGGGGCATGCCTGGCAGGGGTTTTGATACCCATCTTGCTATATGCAGATGATATTGTTCTAATCTTAGACTCTCCGCAGGGATTACAGAGACATTTGGAAGCATTACAAGCATTTTGTGGAGATAGAGATCTGACCGTGAACCTTGGGAAAACCAAGGTTATGGTGTTTAACACCACACAGGCATGGGTGACGACAGAGTATCAGTTCACTTTCCGAGGGGCACAGGTTGAGTACGTCAAGTCATATGTCTATTTGGGAGTTACTTTCACAAGACCGCGTTTCTACCTGAAGGAGGCAGCACCAGCTAGATTAGCTGAAGGGCGTTCGGAGCTCCAATTTGGGGGCCTAGCATACATCACAAATCTTAGAGAGGGACGGATGAGGGATGGAGGCATATAGAGAGACCATTGACTACAATGATTGCCTGCATGATTCGGAGCAAATCATCAGTACCACATGAGATTGTTCGGGCTGAGTTGGGTGGAGCACTAGTAGTGACCGAGGCCCTATTCCAGGTCGTTACCTCTTTACAGCGGCTATGGGAGCTCCCTTAGTAGAGGTACTCCCGATTGGCATTGACCTCATCCATACAGTTGGTAGAGGATGGAGATACTCATTGCTGGTATGCTTAGATGAGATCATGGTTTGAGCTACATGGTTTGCGGATAGAGGCACTCCCACCCTTTCAGTATAGCTTGGATTGTCAATTTTTGGATCTCAACTGCTTAGAGCAGAGCAGAACTGCGTGATTAGGATGAATATCGGCACAATGGACACAGAGAGGGCATGGACTAATCCCCTTGAGCCCTTAGGCAAGAAAATGGCTCATTACAAGAGCCATTTTCTGCACCTCTCACAAGATGGTTTTATCACCCATCCAGCGTACATGGATGTACACCTATCACATGGGATACGTTGTGCCATTGGACAGATCCGGACCTCATCACACCAAATGCAAATTGAGACAGGGCGATATGTGCATCAGATCTCGGATGACCGCATTTGTTAGCTATGCTACCAGGAGGCAGAGACAAAGGAGCACTACATTTGCCGATGTACAGTCTATTATGAGATTCGAGGGAGATATCACTGCCTCTCCCGAGAGGGTTTTGGGCCGTTACGTAGGGTCATGGAGTTTAAGGATCAGAGATGCTTGGGATTGTTCCTACTTGAGCTCAAGAGACATAGAGAGACCCTCTGGCAGACAGGAGACCGAGCCATGATGTACCTATCTGATCTAGGTACATGAGTAGAGAGCTTTCATATCACCCTAATACATCCCTCATGGGCCGCTGTGACATGATGCTCAAGGTGGTAAAACTGAGCCGGTGCGAGAAGGTCCTGCGATGATGGGAGATTATGGCCCGGATCCTCCTGTGGTGGCGTGGCTGTAGACGAGGGCCATGGGGTCAGGGGCATCAAGCTTTGCATAACTCAGTGGCTCTGTCGAGTGTAACACCTCTCGGCCAAGCTTCTACACTAGCCTGTGGTCCGGGTATGGTGGGTGGGTCCGTTCCTCGCAGCGTAGGTTTGGAAGAAGTCGGTGAGAGCTCTTCGTGCTGGTCCTCGACCAAGTACCGCTAATTCCTCGACCAAGTACAGCTAATCTGATCTCACTAAGGACTCCTTGTGTCTACGGAGATCTAGAAGAAAAAGTCCCAGGCATCTCTGATCCGGGAAGTCCATGATCCTGGATAGTGGTCTGAACCCAGCTTGGAAGAGGCAGTGGAACCTCCCTCGGATCTCATTGTATACAGAGCATCGGCTTATGTAATGATCTTTGCCTCGGGCTCTATGTGATAGAGCTGTTATATCTTGTCCTCTGGTGCGGCTGCCTTGGACCCATATCTGACAGTCTCCACTCTTAGCTGGTGGGCAAGGTGCGGATCTGGCCGATCGCACATCTCACCCCAAAAGATAGGTGTGTGTCCATGTAACATGGACGGATGATGAAGCCCTCCTTTGTTAGGCATAGGAGGTGATCTCTGTAGAAGGCCATCTTCGTCCCCAATGGACGACTAGGTGAACTCCATGTCCTCTGAGAATCGAGTTATACAATGTCCTTCTTGATAACCTTGTTCCACTCTATGCGGTTGAGAGCAAGAGACCGAGGACTCCAGGGCTAGCCAGGGGTATCTATCTAGTGGAAGCTCCCATAGCCTGTGCGAGGAAAAGAAGATCCAATCTAGTTTTCACGGGGTCCAAGAAAATGGAATGAAAGAAGATCCAATCTACAGGAGTATCCTGCTAAGCTGTCACAAAGATGCTAGGAAGCTTGTAGCAACAAAATTGAAAAAGATGGAGGCTCGGGTTGTAGAAATGGAAAGAAAGCTTGCTAGGATGGACGAAGTGGAAAAGAAAGTAGATCTCTTAGAGATGCAAGTTATTCTACGTAACTTAGTGGAAACTTGGGTCAACACTTAGGAAGGGAGGAAGATGAAAAGAGATATGGTGCCTCTAGTCAACCAGGAATATTTTGCGTTGACCAAAAAGGGCTTGCTTGGAGGAAATGTAAAGATAGTAACCTCTTTGTTGAGGTGAAAGCGCTTATCAGTAAGATGAAGGTTGAAGTGGATGAGTGTCATATCTACCTGGAGGCTCTCTCGATTGCCATTTGCAAGGAGACAAAGGTATCTGGTCAAGAATTTGTTGACTTGATGAATGTGTACTTAGATTGTAATGAGTCAGTACACGTGTCTTGGGATAGAGAAGAAGGCAACTTGGAAAGCCTTCTTGAGAAGGCCAGAAATGGCCTCATTGAATATAATGGCAGGAAGTTGAGTGGTTGGGTGTTGAAAATGCTGAGAGATATTTCAAGGAGGCAAGGTCGGAGGGACCTTGGAATATTAGATGGGGAGATCATACCCAGTCTTTAATTTCTTTTAGGATTTGATGGGTTTTTTGTGAACGATGCTCCATCTTATAAATGTAATGCGGGTATAAATTGCATCTTCCCATGAAAAGCAATTTGTTTTGTTACTGATGTTTTTTAAAAGATGAAAACTGTGCAGTGCTTGCGTAGTATTTCTCTTCTAGCCTTGTGAACATGTTGCCTCATGGTAGAAACTTTATTATTGTTGATGGACATTGAGTAAAGGCTATGAAAAGAATAGTACACTTATATGACATGTACTGCACTTTCTATTTGACTCTTCTAGAATCTGTCTTGATACATTGAGTCGAAAAATTGAGTTTGTCCCAAAAGCTACATAAAATCTGCAGTAATTGTTGGAGGGGGGTTAAGATGATACTTAACTCTTTCATGGTTGGATTGGTATGTGTGTAAAAACAAGTTTCGCATGTGAATTATGTCTCTAGATACGTCATTTAAGCGAACAGCTCTTGGAGTGACTCATACTGAGCACGGATTGTCATTAAAATTTCCTTTTAATTAAAATGTCATCAAGATGACAATCCGTACTCAGTATGAGTCACTGCAAGAGCTGTTCGCTTACACGAAGTATCTAGAGGCATAATTCACCTGAGAAACTTGTTTTTACACACGTACCAATCCAACCATGAAAGAGTTAAGTAACATCTTGACTCCCCTCGAACAATTACTGCAGCTTTTGGGACAAACTCAATTTTTCGACTCAATGTATCAAGACAGATTCTAGAAGAGTCAAACAGAAAGAAGTGATCTGTGCAGCATAGCTAGCAGAATGCAGTACATGTCATATAACTGCATGATTCTTTCCCTAGCCTTTACTCATTGTCCATCAACAATAATAAAGTTTCTACCATGAGGCAGCATGTTAACTTGCATCTCTAAGAGATCTAATTTCTTTTCCACTTCGTCCATCCTAGCAAGCTTTCTTTCCATTTCTACAACCCGAGCCTCCATCTTCCAATTTTGTTGCTACGAGCTTCCTAGCATCTTTGTGACAGCTTAGCAAGATACTCCTGTAGATTGGATCTTCTTTGATTCCATTTTCTTCTTTGAGTGTCAGCTGTCTCGAGGACTCCAAGGCTAGCCGGGGGTATCTATCTAGTGGAAGCTCCCATAGCTTGTGCCAGTATGTCACTGTCTAGAATAGAGCCTCTGTCACTATTGATGCAGCCCCCATCTCTATGTGGCACTGATGGCTTAAGCACTCCTAATCATGCGCAAGATCATCATCACTAGCGGCCTCTCCATTGGCTTCCACCCATCATATACCTTCTCTGTATCTGTCTCGATCAACTCTCTTCTTTGTCTCCTCCTCTGGTATAAGGTGGGATGCCAAATGGGGGCACCATACAGTAGTGCAAGTGTAACTAGAGTATCAAATAGCCAAAGCTTCGTCCTCTGTTCTTGAAACTGTATGTGTGAGCATTACCTCTCTAGCGAGCCAAGGGATGCATATCCTCTCATCAATCTAGCTTCGGGCGCCTTCCGCATCTAGAATTGAGGTCCAGTAGAAGTGATCCCAAGGTATACATATGAGATAACATACTCCACAGGCTCTCCATTGTATGTAAATTGTATTGCAGATCTACTTAATCACTGTGAGGAGGTGTTAAAGATCATGACCTTGGTCTTTTCAAGGTTCATAGTGAGGTCCCGGTCCTCGCGGCATCCAAATTCCTCTGCAGCCCCTCTAGTGAATCAGAAATACGAACAATATCATCTACATAAAAGAGGATTGGTATTAGGACTCCTGCTAAATGTGTGTTGGGGTAAAGGCATAATGCCCACCCTTATAGTGTGTACAAGCCCATAAGTTATAGTACATAGTAGACTTAGTACTTTTAATGTACTAAGTGCACTATGTGTACTAGTGCAATATACATGTGTGATAGGGGAGTCACACACTCTCATATCATTATGAGTTGACTTATCCCCACAACTCTCTCTCTATCTCCCTCCTTGTTTTCTCTGTGTATGTCTCCCACATGAATCTCTAAACCCTAATTCTTCTAATCCTCCCATTCAACTGGTATCAGAGCCATAACCAGCTGCACTTATTGAAGGCGGTGCTATTCATCTCTGCGGTGATACACACACAGATTTTCGGGTTTTCTCTGCTCGAATAGGGTTTCTTGCATTGATGGCTTTTACGGGCAGCCAGTCTTTGCATTTGGGAATCCAGCAGGAGTAGCTGTGGTGCGTGAGCAAAGCACTCAAGCGAACCACAAGGCAACAGTCGCGCAGGCAGGTGGGCGGAAGGAGAAGGTGGCGGGCAGCCACTTCTGCGCTGAATCACACGCAAGGCGTTGGGCGTAGGCTGGCTGCTGGGCGTGAGCGAGGACCCGTAGCGAGCCCCTAAAGTCGCTAGTTTCGGTGAGCCGTGTAGCTCTGGCGGGCGGCGCTCAAGTTGGGTGACGTGGAGCGAGGCGACATAGGCCGCTCGGTGACGATGAGGCGGGCTTTGGCGGACTGCACCAATGGGTGACGTGTGTGCGCTTACAAGTTGACTCCAACGCAACCTGGTGCGCAGCCAATCAAGTCCTGCAATCTACGACTTCCAGCCCAATACGCAGCAGCAGAGAAGAGCCAACACCCTAGAGCATGGATCCACAAGCTGTAGCAGTGTAATCACCCCCTTCTGCAACAGAGCATCAGATTTCTGTAGCAGCACCAAATTCAACACACCCCCCTTTTCTTGCAACAAAAAATCAGAAATTACAAGGTATCTTGCTTCAATTTTTTTTTGGGACTTGCAATTCAGCAGGTACAATCATCAATTGAGCATGTACATGTGCCGAATTGCTCAATTTGTGAGCAAAATTGGCAAAATTGGGTGACATTGGTCACAATCAGGATCAATTTGCAGGAAATTGGTCAAAATCAGGATCAATTTGCAGGAAATTGGATGTCGAAATTTGGGGCTTTTGATGTATTTGTGCAATTAAGCATTCATACATGCTGTATGATGTGAGAAATCGCACATTTGGGTAAAATTGCAGCAAATTGCAGTGCAAATCAAGGGGCTTTTGTGCCGATTGTATTGATTTGCAAAATTTGCAGCAAAATGCAGTGCAAATCAAGGGGCTTTTGTGCCGATTGGATTGATTTGCATGCAGGCAATCGCATTTGATGCTGTGGATAATGTGTTGATGCCTTACAAGCACTCAATGTGCCTGTAAATCAAGGGGCTTTCATGTATTGGATGTATATGTGGCCAGGGGGAAGCACCGTGAAGACTTTGGATGCCTTTATGTGCGTCAATGTACCATGTATGATCAGAAATTGATCTTAAATCAAGGGGCTTTTCAAGTTCGTATGCTTGTTGAGCTTGGCAAAGCAGCAGGCAAGACATTTATGCCTTGAATCCTCAAAAATCAGCTTGCAGTCAAGGGGCTTTTGCCCAATTTCTGTTCGGAACTGTTGTATGCAGTGTTCGGGACTGTAAAAGTCTGATTTTCACTCATTTGGACAGCCAAGAGAGCATTTATTGCTACTGTACCTGTTGGTACAGATTTGGCACAGCTTTGTGCAAGTTTTGGCATGGCTGTACACTGATTTGAGTGAGGAAAAGGCTCAATTTCAGCTGTTGTACTTGCCGGTACAGGTTTGGTACATCATTGGTGAGCACTTGGTACTGCTGTACAGTACTTTGGAAGGGCAACAGAGGACATTTAAGGTGCTGTCCAAAATCTACAGCAACCAGATTTTGGTGATTTCATCACATAAAGTGGGAGAAAAGTTGCATTCTTGCTTCCGCTGCTTCCGCAGTGGGAGATAAAGCTTGGGAGAACAACTGTGAGCACTTTGTGTGCTTTTGGTGCAGTGTTTGCACATTTTGCAGGAGTCAGGCATTGACAGGTTGCATTTTGCTATGGCAATCACAGGTGAGAGCTCTTCATTGCTTCACATCAAGAAGCTTGAAGGCTCGCATAACTATGATATTTGGCAAACCCAGTGCTACAATGTGTTGCTCCAGAAAAAGCAGCACAAGACTATCAAAGAAAGGGGTGGGTGTAATGCCCGCTTCTCTTACTGCTGACGAGTGGGAAGATATGGATGAGCTGGCAAGATCTACTATCATGTTGTCTGTGTCAGACTCATTACTTTTCAGCATTCGTGAGGAGAAGACAGCTTGGGGAATGTGGCAGAGATTGCAGGACTTGTATGCCCAACAAAGTGCCTCAAGCAAAGTGTATTGGTTGAAGAAACTCATAGGTCTTCAGATGAAGGAAGGGGCGTCTATGACAGCCCATCTAAATGAGTTTAATGGTATTGTCAGCCAGGTCATTAATCAAAAGTTGGCAATGGACGATGAGTTCAAAGCCACTTTTCTGTTATGCACTTTGCCAGAGAGTTGGGACACATTCAGGATAGCCACTAGCAATTCGCATGCTATGCTGTCATATGCAGATGTTGAGGGTGCTCTTCTTCAAGAAGAGATGAACAGGAAAAACAACCCTGTTGGAAAGTCCAATGCAATGAATGCACGTGGGAGATCCCAACAAAGGGGAAAAAGCCAAGAACGGGGAAGGAGCAAGTCTCGCTCCAAAAAGGATTTGGAATGCCATTATTGTGGCAAGAAGGGACACATTAAAAAGCAATGCTACAAATGGAAAAATGATCAAAAGGAAAAGGGAACAGGCAAAGACAAAGAGAAAGATGAAGCCAAAGATGTAAAGCCAAAGGGCAAAAGTGGAGTCAAGATTGAAGAAATCAATGTGTCACATGCAGGTGGCAGTGAGGATGAGGTCCTATTTACTTCTTCACTTGATGCCCATTCACTTCTTACAGGTGGTCATGGTATGCACTCATGGATCATTGATTCAGGTGCCTCCTTTTATGTCACAGGTTGCAGAGACTTGTTTGTCAGGTATACTGCTGGCAATGAAGGAGTGGTTTATTTGGGTGATAACCATGCATGCAAGATTCTTGGCAGAGGTGATGTGAGGCTTGTGTTTTCAGATGGCTCACAGCTTATGCTCCATGATGTCAGGCATGTGCCTGAGATCAAGAAGAATCTGCTTTCTACTGGACAGCTTGATGATGCTGATTATGTTACCACATTTGGTAGTGGAAAGTGGAAAATTAGTAGGGGCTCACTGGTTGTTGCCAGAGGCTCTAAGGTGGACACTCTTTACTTTATGCATGCAGGTGTTTGTCACCATGCTAATGTAAATGCAACCGAGCTGCCGGAAATCTCTATGTGGCATAGCCAGTTGGGACACATGAGTGTCAAGGGAATGGAGCAATTGTCTCGTTTGGGTTACTTGCCTTCTCTAAAGTTTTCAAGTTTTCAGTTTTGTGAGCATTGTATATATGGTAGGCAACTACAGTGCCCCCACAAGAAAGCTCTTGGACAGAAAGATGCTCAGTTAGAGCTTGTGCATACAGATGTATGTGAGATGCCTCAGCTTTCTTTGGGAGGGGCAAAATACTTTGTGTCTTTTATTGATGATGCCACACGCAAGGTGTGGGTTTATCCTCTTCGTTTGAAGAGTGATACATTCTCAGTGTTTCAGAAGTTTGTTGCTCATGTTGAGAATCAAACTGGCAAAACACTGAAGGCTTTGCGTTCCGACAATGGTGGAGAGTATATGTCCAAACAGTTTCAGGACTTTTGTGATGCTAAAGGCATCAAGAGGGAGCTCTCTACTCCTTATGATCCTCCACAAAACGGGACAGCAGAGAGGATGAACAGGACCATTCAGGAGAAGGTCCGTTCTATGTTGTCACATGCTGCATTACCTCATGGTTTTTGGGCTGAAGCTATTATGACAGCCGTTCACCTTATAAATAGGTCACCTAACACGAGGCTTGGTGGGAAAGTGCCAGAGAAAGTATGGACAGGGAAGCCTCCGTCATACAAGCACTTGAGAGTGTTTGGTTGCGTTGCGTACATGCACATACGTGCACATACGCAGGGAAATGCGCACCAAACTTGATCCTAAGTCTCACAAATGCATATTCCTAGGATATGGTGACAGAGGTGAAATGGGGTATAGACTTTGGGATCCCGTGGATAGAAAGATTATACGCAGCAATGATGTCATTTTTGATGAAACATGCATGTATAAGGAGCCTGCAAGGCAACAGGAGCCTAGCAGAGTCATCTTTGATGATGATGGACATCATGGACAAAAACCAAGGGCTGTAAATCAGCCATTACAGCAGCAAAACCAGCCCTTAAATGGTGCTGAAAATGGTCCAAATGGACAGCCAGAGATGGCAGAAAATATCCCTATGGATATACCACAGTTAGAGGAGATACCGGGCATGATTTTTCAGCCTTATGGCATGGAACAGGAGCCACCAATGGGTGATATGCAGGCTGGACAGCAACCTGTAAAAGATGGTCATTGGGTACGGAGGTCCACTAGACCCTCCAGAGCCCCTGACAGGTTTGTTCCAGGGGTTGACTACTTGATGCTCACTGACTGTGGGGAGCCCTCATGTTATAAGGAGGCTTTACAGAGGGCAGACAAGGCTCTTTGGGAGCGTGCCATGAAGGCAGAGATGGATTCTCTGCATAAAAATGGAACTTGGAAGTTGGTGCATTTGCCTGCAGGCAAGAAGGTTTTGCCATGCAAGTGGGTTTACAGGCTCAAAGTTGCACCAGATGCAAAGCCAAGATACAAAGCCAGGTTAGTGGCTAAGGGCTTCAAGCAGGAATATGGTGTGGACTTTGAGGAGATCTTCTCTCCAGTGGTCAAAATGACCACACTTAGAGCTGTGTTAGCTTTGGTTGCGCATGATGATCTGGACTTGATTCAGATGGATGTGAAGACTGCTTTTCTTCACGGTGATCTCCATGAGGAGATATATATGCAACAACCAGAGGGTTATGCAGTAAGTGGAAAGGAGAAGCTTGTATGCAAGCTGAAAAAGAGTCTTTATGGGCTTAAACAGGCACCAAGGGAATGGTATCATAAATTTGATACATTCATGAAATCCCAGAAATTCAGGAGAAGTGACATAGATCACTGCTTATACACCAAGAAAGCTTTGGATGGCAGTCTATTGATCCTTATCTTGTATGTTGATGATATGTTGATTGCCGGGAAATCTCGTAAAGAGATGGATGCCTTGAAGCAGAGGCTGCATCAAACCTTTGATATGAAGGATTTGGGTGATGCAAATCACATTTTGGGTATGCGGATACTTCGGGATAGAAATCAGCATGTGTTGTATTTGTCTCAGAAGGAATACATTGGCAAAGTTTTGCAGAGGTTCAATATGGACGGGGGGGAGAAGACTAGTACTCCTTTGCCTCCATATGTTAAACTCAGTGCTATGGACAGCCCACAGTCGGATAGAGACAAGGCTGATATGGCCAAGGTTCCGTATGCTTCAGCTTGTGGCAGTCTCATGTATGCCATGGTTGCTACTAGGCCGGACATTGCATTTGCAGTGGGAGTGGTTTCTAGATATATGGCCAACCCTGGCAAGAAGCATTGGGAAGCAGTGAAAGGTGTCATGAGATACCTGAAGGGCACACAGGATATGTGCATTTGCTTTGGCAAACAGGATGCATTAGTGCATGGTTACACGGATTCGGATTATGCCGGTCATCCAGATAACCGGAAGTCTGCTACCGGTTATGTGTTTACATTCACAGGAGGTGCTGTGTCATGGATATCCAGGATGCAGAAGTGCACAGCCTTATCTACTACAGAGGCCGAGTATATTGCAGCCACAGAGGCTTGCAAGGAGGCATTATGGCTATCTCGGTTAGTGGTTGATTTGGGTTATACAGGGGATATTCCATTGTTGCATTGTGACAGTCAGAGTGCCATCCAGTTGGCAAAGAACCCTGTCTTTCATGCAAAGACGAAGCATGTGGATGTGAAGTATCACTTCATCAGAGAGGTGATAGAGAACAAGCAAATTCAGCTTGTTAAGATTCATACGGATGACAACCCGGCAGATCTGTTGACAAAGAGTTTGCCTCCGGAGCGGTTTGCTCATTGTTTGCAGACACTTGATGGGCATTGGATGAGGCCAGTTTCAGCCTTGATATGGCCTTGTATATTATCATGTACATGCTGATTTTTTCTTTTCCTTTACTTAAGGGCACTTTGCCTTTAAGTGGGAGGTTGTTGGGGTAAAGGCATAATGCCCACCCTTATAGTGTGTACAAGCCCATAAGTTATAGTACATAGTACACTTAGTACTTTTAATGTACTAAGTGCACTGTGTGTACTAGTGAAATATACATGTGTGATAGGGGAGTCACACACTCTCATATCATTATGAGTTGACTTATCCCCACAAATTACTCTCCAGAGAGCAGAGACACTTAGAGCCCGCAGGAGACAGAGGACACCTGGCTTTCGGACACCACGCCTATACCAGAGAGAGATGACAGAGATCAAAGCTCAGTTTCACAGAGAGGGTGCGGAGCGACTGGCTCGCTTCAGAGCACACCCAGGCATGTTCTTCAGGGAGCTGTGGACACCCCCTTCACTGATGTATACCATTTTATACCCCCAGTATGGTACAGGATGGAGCTAGCTAGGTTGCATATCATGATTGTATACTCCATGCATATAGCTTTGCATTCTCCTAGTAATAGAGCTCCATCCCCTGCACACCCAGATTCAGCTTTTTTATTCAGTACTTTTTCATTTTGTTGGGATGACAGAGGATACCCCATACAGGTACTCCGATTTGTCTCATAGGCCGAGTTCGGTCTTTTGGAAGACGTTAATAAAATCTTTCTTTCTTTCTTTCTTTCTTTCTCTCTCTCTCCCTCCTTGTTTTCTCTGTGTATGTCTCCCACATTAATCTCTAAACCCTAATTCTTCTAATCCTCCCATTCAATGTGCTCTTGGTCTTCCCTGTTTGTCTATGTAATCTGAGATCTCATCAATGTATAGACCAAATAGAGTAGGAGACAAGGGGCAGCCCTGCTTCACCCCGATAGTGCTATGTCGGAGTCACCTCCTGGAGCTCGTACTCTACTTGTGATTGACTCAGAGAGTGTAATGATCCCCCAAAGTATCCCTGCTGGCACTCCCATATCCTGCCGCTTCCGCATGCGGTTAGAACCTCCCTGCAGCTTCCTCCACTGACCGCGGAGGGTGCGAATGATGTCGAGCCATATGCTCCTGCTACTCTCAGCTGGGAGAGTGTGGGTACCCTCGATGGCCTCGCTACATCTAGCATGCTAGATGTGCCAGGCTGCTATGCTACTGCAAATCTCCCAGCGTTGGCATGAGCCTGGACGTCAAACACCTACAGGTGGGGTTGTGATTGGTACTACTGCAATACGATGGTGGGAGAATTGGAGGGCATGGCCTCCCCCATCCTCCTCGTAAGTCCTAACCACTCTAGCCTCAGTGGCCCAAGCGACAGTACCCCAAGTGATAATCCGGGTCGATGCCCTGTCCATAGCAAAGATGTAGAGAATCCGTTACTAAATCTGCTGAGCCTTCGGGCAATCCCAAAGGCAATGTCACTGAGACTCCTGGGGGTGGTTGCACCTCGGGCAAGCTACTGGCTGCCCTTCTACTGATAGCCAAGTACCCACTGCCGGACTCGTGTGTGCCGTCAACCAAAGGAAGAGAGTGATCTTCCTCGGCCAAAAGTTGTCCCAAAGCCTCTTCCAGAAATCAGAAAGTAAGTGCTGTGATAGGCCTTGAGGCTGCAAGTGTGCTGTTGTTGCTGGTGTGCCATCTATCTCCGATATCTGGATCCTGCGGCCGAGCCTCGTTGTATATGCAAAGAAAGGGGCATCCAGAGTATCAAGCCGATCTGTGGGATCATGCCATGTCCACTCTCCAGGGTCCCACTGCAACCGCGTGAGAGGTCGGCACTGTCCAGGGTCCCACTGCAATCGCATGAGAGGTCGGCACTCCCAACTCCATAATTGCCAAAATCTCTCCCTAGCCACCTTGGCTGGTGCTGGATCTATGTGCCATGCACGTGCTCAGAAACCAATCACCCTCACCCTCTGCAAGGTGCAGCCTCTGAAATCCTCCAAGGGGTGCTTTGATCTCTCTAATCTGCCATGTAATCCAATAGAAAAGTGAGCAGACAACTGTCCTAATGTGCCTTATAGATCGCCACGAGAATATCATGTCTAGTGAACATGCCTAGCCATATCGGGGGAGTCGGGTCTAGAATAGGAGTCAGCCACTCCGGAGGAATAGCTAAGTCAATGTCGATGCTGAGCCTGTCTCTACCCCGGATCCCTGTCACGCTTCACTCTTGGTCCTCCTGAGGTAACTGCCTGTGTGCAACCCAATCTCCAAGAGACCTGGTTGGTCCCATGCTCAAGGCGCCCCAGGATATGTGCGGTCAGGCTCGTAGCATGTGGCCACTGGGTAAACGGATTAGGGGGTTCTAGATCAAAGGCTGCCGAAGCTGCTCCTCTGAGGCCACTGGAACAATCTATCTGAGGGCTGGCTTGAGATGATGGCAAGCACGAAGTAGACTGGCTGCGAATCTATCCTAAAAGACAAGACTAAAACCACGGGCTTGCATCTCTGTGAAGATCCATCTAGTGCTCTACGGCCACGGGCCTCCAAGGCTCGGAGTGCGGGCTGAAATCCGGACCAAGACGAAATCCTTCCAAGGCTCACCACCGGGTTGGAGTCCTCTGACAATCAACTTGCCCAACAGGGCATGACTCTGTATAGCTGGATCAATGAGACCCAGCCCCCCTCTACTACGAGGCTGAATGCTCACTCTCCATGCCACCTTGGCCCTGGCTGGCCTCCCATCACTTCTGGCCCACAAGAAGTTCCGGATCAAACGTTGTACCTGGCCAATACAAGCCCGAGAAAAGGCCCAGTAGGAGGTGATTTACCACATGGTGGCAAGCAGTACCTGGTTCGTCACCACCACTCTGCCTGCAAGGGATAGCCTCGTCGACCTCCAATATAGAAGCTTCATCCGAATACTCAGAAGAAGCGGAGTGAGCTATTGCTCCGAAGAGAGATCAATGCCAACCTGGCAGTCGAGGTATCGGACTGGAGTGCCCCTCGAGATCCATTGGACAGCCTCAACTGGTCGCCAAGTCAGGGTGGGTGTTGAGCCTACCCAAAAACTACATGACTTGTGCCAGTTGATCTGTGCTCCTGATGCACGACAGAAAATCTCTATCGCCTCCGCGAATCTTTGGAGATTCCCAACATCTCCAGCAAGGTAGGCTGCTGTGTCGTCTGGAAACTCTGAGTCCAGCAGCTCCTTTTGCGTGCAGAGGGGAAGGCACAATCCCTGTAGTTCGGTCTCCTGGGCGGAGAGAGAACTACTCATGGCCTCGGCGACAAATAGAAAGAGGTACAGTGCCAGAGGACAGCCTGTCGAACCAAGCGAGAAAGGGGTAATCTGTTGCCTCGGGTTCCCTGAATGAGAACTTGGCTGTGAGATGCTGAATAAAGCCCTGAGACTCCGCAAATCCACTCCATGGGGAATCCCATCCGGCTCATAGTGCCCTCCAGAATGCTCCAATCCACCCTATCATAAGCTTTCTCAAAGTCAAAGAGTAGCACAATGAGGTCTTGCTGTTGCATCCTGGCCGCAGTTATCGCCTCCCAAAAGGTAAAGATGTTGTCGACAATACTCCGGTCTTGAACAAAACCAATCTGAGTGTCATGGATCAAGTCTGGGAGGGAAGGCTGAAGTCGCCTGCCGATGGCCTTGGCCAAAATCTTGTAGGCCGTCCCTAGAAGGGTGATGGGTCTCCACTGCCAAATCTCCATCTATCACCACCCTCCTTGGGAATCAAATGTATCAAGCCCTCTGTGAGCCTCTTTGGCATGGCACCTGTGAGCATGATCTCATTGAAGGCAGTGCGAAGGCCACCTTCCATGAGGTCCCAATGGCAAAGAAAGAAAGGAGGAGGAAGCCCATCCGCCCTCGGGCATTTTCCCCTGGGTAATGCCTTCACTGCCTGTGCCAGCTCCTCTACAGTGAAAGAGGTCAATAAGAAAGACCGAAGGGAGGGGGGAACCACCTCTCTCGTGTGTCTCCAGACTCTCTCGTGTGCATCCATCACCTGGGGGGATAATGGGGCACCAGTGAGAAGAGACCGGAAGAAATCCGTGGCAATGGCTCTTACTTGTAGGGGATCGGAAACTATAACTCCATCCTGGCCACGTAGCCTGCAAATATCGTCTCTCCTCCTCTGAGGGCCGGCTATCTCAAAGAAGTCTCCAGTAACTCTGTCACCGGCCTGGCATGGTATCTATACTCCACCCTCCTCTTCTCAATGGACCAAATCTCCGTGCGGGCAACTGCGATCTGACTCTCAATCTACGAGACGCTGTAAAGAGGCTGCTCAATCCGGCTCGCTCAATCCGGCTACAAATCTTGGGGCCTGAATGAGGCTGTCTGGAATCTTGGAGCTCGCATGTCTGTCATGCCTCCATGGGTTCTCTAGGGACAGAATAACTGGGTAATGATCTGAAAATGTAGTGCCTGCCAAAATACCAAACATGCCTCCACGGCTGCAAGCCCACTCGTCAACATAGAACCTGTCCAGCCGAGAGAGGTTGGGGCCAGTGCTCCACCTATCTGATCGAGAAAAGCTAAGGCTCCCAGGGTTGCAACAAAACTCTGGAAGATGCCAAGGGTCCTGTCCCCTAAGAATCATTATCATCTCCTCCCATGCAGAGTACTCCACCCTTGAGACAGTGGCTGTGCCACCTCCAAGTCTGTCCTTGCTGCCTTTATAATGTTGAAGTCACGGCCCATGCACCAAAAATCAGCCTGGGGAAGGGCTTGTCGAACAGTGCTCCAAAAGATAGCTCTACCTGCAGCCGCATTCGGGGCATAAATGTTGAGGAAGCCAACGCTATCCTTTCCAATCAGAATGGTAACCCACTGAGCACGTCCTGGAACTATGACCCTTGATCCTGTCTTCACAGACGGCAGAAGCTGCTCACTGACAGAGAGAGACACTCCTCCTTGTGTCCCTGAAGGGCCAAAGGATGGAGACCAAAAAGTATGACTCCTGCCTGGTAGAATCTTCCCACAGCGGTGGGTACGCCCCTCAATAAGATGGTGCTCCTGAAGGAAAAGAATGTCGATAGATCCCCCCTCCATAGCTCGATGCAGCTCTCCTCTAAGGACACCTCGTCTCTAAAAGCATTGAGGCCCCCCTAAGCCCTGAATGTTCCATGAGACAATCCTCATGTCAATCTCTATGTGAGACGGAACTACCGGAACTGCCCTCCACTCGAAGAGTCTTGGGCACGGGCTTAGACAAGGAATAGTCACAATCTTTCGTAGTGCGGACTCGCGCCAAGCGGGCGTGGATCTTGCCGGCGGAGTACTGCCACTCTGCCCGAGCGTGAGAGTATGCATACTCCGTGCTCCATCGATCACAATGGAGGTATCTGTAGTAAGAAGGGGGGAGAGGTACTGCGAGAGAGGTATGCATGAACACAAAAAGCAGCACCTCTAGGCTGGAGGTCACCATCTCCCCTCCCTGGACTCGGTGTGCTGATCCACCAAGCTCCATCTTGGCCAAATGCCATAGATGAGTAAGAACGTCTTTGATCCAGAGATCTTTCAGATGATGCGATACCTCAACTGCCTGATCCTGTATGGTAGCAGCCACCGACTCTGGATCCCACTTTGTCTCGGGGGCTGCGCTGAAGGGGAAAGAGAAGATCATCGCGCCATTCTTTGGCGTAGAGGGTCGAGAGTGGTGGAAGACCACACATACCCGAATAGGGGCTACGGTCTCCTTGAACCTGTCTGTCCCTTCCATCGGAAGACACTGGAAGAAACTATAATCCATAGGCTGCCCCAAGATCCTGGGGGGGGGGGGGGGGGTGAATGGGAGAAAGAATTAGGGTTTCATGTGAGAGACAAACACAGAGAGAAGAAGGGGGAGAGAGAGAGAGAGAGAGAGACATATGTGGGGATAAGTCAACTCATTGAATAAGTGTGTGACTCCCCTATCACACATGTATATTGCACTAGTACACATAGTGCACTTAGTACATTAAAAGTACTAAGTGTACTATGTACTATAACTTATGGGCTTGTACACAGTACAAGGGTGGGCATAATGCCTTTACCGCAACAACCTCCCACTTAAAGGCAAAGTGCCCTTAAATGAAGGAAAAGAAAAAATCAGCATGTACATGATAATATACAAGGCCATATCAAGGCTGAAACTGGCCTCATCCAATGCCCATCAAGTGTCTGCAATGAGCAAACCGCTCCGGAGGCAAACTCTTTGTCAACAGATCTGCCGGGTTGTCATCCGTATGAATCTTAACAAGCTGAATTTGCTTGTTCTCTATCACCTCTCTGATGAAGTGATACTTCACATCCACATGCTTCGTCTTTGCATGAAAGACAGGGTTCTTTGGCACTCTGACTGTCACAATGCAACAATGGAATATCCCCTGTATAACCCAAATCAACCACTAACCGAGATAGCCATAATGCCTCCTTGCAAGCCTCTGTGGCTGCAATATACTCGGCCTCTGTAGTAGATAAGGCTGTGCACTTCTGCATCCTGGATATCCATGACACAGCACCTCCTGTGAATGTAAACACATAACCGGTAGCAGACTTCCGGTTATCTGGATGACCGGCCCAATCCGAATCCGTGTAACCATGCACTAATGCATCCTGTTTGCCAAAGCAAATGCACATATCCTGTGTGCCCTTCAGGTATCTCATGACACCTTTCACTGCTTCCCAATGCTTCTTGCCAGGGTTGGCCATGTGTCACCAGCCTGGACATTTCCCAGTCTGAAAGGGGTCTGGTGGACTCCAGGATGCTGAAATATTTGGAAAGTACAAGCTTTGGGAATGGGGGATTATCCTAGAATACAAAGGACCACACTCCTAAAATTTAGGAGAGTGGCTATTTTTGGCCCGACTCCGATGGAAATTCTATTCGCGTCATTACATCTGGAATTGAGCAGATACCAAGAGTTGGCAAAGTGCCTATGACAGAATGTCTACCAGTTGGGATATATTTAGAGGTAAAGATTATGGAAGGACCCATCTCTTAGATTGGGACATGTGGCAAGAAAGTGGACCAAAGTGAGACAAGTGGCCTGACACTTGTTAGAAAAAGGATCAAAGTGAGACAAGTGGCCTCACACTTGTCACTTCAGCTATTGTGTGGCTCTCCACTTGTCATTGTAACCTTCTCTTGCCATTTTAGCTCATGGGAGGCCCAAATCTATAAATTGGAGCCCTCTCTCTTCATTAATGGAGGCTCTCTTGCTCCACACTAGCCTCTACCACCGTTACAGGTTGCCCTAATGATGGCTACTCTCTTTCTCTCTCACTTGAAGGCTGCCCATGAAGAATACCGGCTGTTGGGGACTGTTTTGGAGGCTTCCATCGCGAATAAATACATGAAGGCAAGGGTATTTAATCATTTATTATGATTTCTAGCCATTGTACTTGTTGTACCAGCATTTGTACTTGCTGTACCCGTTGTACCAGCCCTTGTACTGGCTGTACCAGCTTCTGTACTTGCTATACCACACATTGTATCGGCTGTACCAGCTTTTGTACTTGCTGTACCTGCTGCACCAACCACCGTACCGGCTGTACCAGCCACTGTACCTGCTGTACCAGCCCTTGTACTGACTGTACCAGCTTTTGTACTTGCTGTTCCACCCATTGTACCAGCTGTACTAGCTTCTGTACTTGTTGTACTTGCTGTACCAGCCACCGTACCGGCTGTACCAGCCACTATACCTGCTGTTCCAGCCACTATACCGGCTGTACCAGCCATTGTACCTGCTGTACCGGCTGAATGGAGAGTCGTACTTGCTGTACCCTCTCTATTGCATGAAGACCCGTGGTTTTTGGGGAAGAATCAGTACCCACACGGAGGTATATGGATTATATTGTTGGCTTGGCATTTCTACAGCCTATGTTCCGGCTTGGTTGCCTCGTGTTGGGCTGTGTTATGGCATTTGTATATGGATAATCGGGCATCTCCCGTGGGGAGAGTAAGGCCCTCAAAGCTTGTACATGATATTATTCTCCTTGGGTAATAAAATATTCCAAGGGGGGGGGGGGGGGGGGTCGGCCCATTCCGGCCTCTATGCGGTGTCACACGTACAAGCTCAATTTTCAGCATTTGTGGATGCTTTGTCCAGCATTATGTTTTATGCAAAGTAATGATGAATATGTGTTAAGGCTGTGGCCATGTTTAAATGTTTTAATATGCATTGATGGTATCAACAAGTGTGTCAAAGGCCCTAGTCCCCCGGGCACCCGCCGCGAGTTTCATTGGTATCAGAGCATAGGCTTTCTTGGAAGCGAAGGCTTCCTTAGCTCATGGGAGGCCCAAATCTATAAATTGGAGCCCTCTCTCTTCATTAATGGAGGCTCTCTTGCTCCACACTAGCCTCTACCACCGTTACAGGTTGCCCTAATGATGGCTACTCTCTTTCTCTCTCACTTGAAGGCTGCCCATGAAGAATACCGGCTGTTGGGGATTGTTTTGGAGGCTTCCATCGCAAAGAAATACATGAAGGCAAGGGTATTTAATCATTTATTATGATTTCTAGCCATTGTACTTGTTGTACCAGCATTTGTACTTGCTGTACCCGCTGTACCAGCCCTTGTACTGGCTGTACCAGCTTCTGTACTTGCTATACCACACATTGTATCGGTTGTACCAGCTTCTGTACTTGCTGTACCTGCTGCACCAACCACCGTACCGGCTGTACCAGCCACTGTACCTGCTGTACCAGCCCTTGTACTTGCTGTTCCACCCATTGTACCAGCTGTACCAGCTTCTGTACTTGTTGTACTTGCTGTACCAGCCACCGTACCGGCTGTACCAGCCACTATACCTGCTGTTCCAGCCACTATACCGGCTGTACCAGCCATTGTACCTGCTGTACCGGCTGAATGGAGAGTCGTACTTGCTGTACCCTCTCTATTGCATGAAGACCCGTGGTTTTTGGGGAAGAATCAGTACCCACACGGAGGTATATGGATTATATTGTTGGCTTGGCATTTCTACAGCCTATGTTCCGGCTTGGTTGCCTCGTGTTGGGCTGTGTTATGGCATTTGTATATGGATAATCCGGCATCTCCCGTGGGGAGAGTAAGGCCCTCAAAGCTTGTACATGATATTATTCTCCTTGGGTAATAAAATATTCCAAGGGGGGGGTCGGCCCATTCCGGCCTCTATGCGGTGTCACACGTACAAGCTCCATTTTCAGCATTTGTGGATGCTTTGTCCAGCATTATGTTTTACGCAAAGTGATGATGGATATGTGTTAAGGCTGTGGCCATGTTTAAATGTTTTAATATGCATTGATGGTATCAACAAGTGTGTCAAAGGCCCTAGTCCCCCGGGCACCCGCTCGCGAGTTTCACCATGTATCTAGAAACCACTCCCACTGCAAATGCAATGTCCGGCCTAGTAGCAACCATGGCATACATGAGACTGCCACAAGCCGAAGCATACGGAATCTTGGCCATATCAGCCCTGCCACTATCTGACTGTGGGCTGTCCATAGCACTGAGTTTCACATATGGAGGCAAAGGAGTACTAGTCTTCTTCCCCCCGTCCATATTGAACCTCTGCAAAACTTTGCCAATGTATTCCTTCTGAGACAAATACAACACATGCTGATTTCTGTCCCGAAGTATCCGCATACCCAAAATGTGATTTGCATCACCCAAATACTTCATATCAAAGGTCTGATGCAGTCTCTTCTTCAAGGCATTCATCTCTTTACGAGATTTCCCGGCAATCAACATATCATCAACATACAAGATGAGTATCAATAGTCTGCCATCCAAAGCTTTCTTGGTGTATAAGCAGTGATCTATGTCACTTCTCCTAAAATCGTGGGATTTCATGAATGTATCAAATTTATGATACCATTCCCTTGGTGCCTGTTTGAGCCCATAGAGACTCTTTTTCAGCTTGCATACAAGCTTCTCCTTTCCATTCACTGCATAACCCTCTGGCTGTTGCATATATATCTCCTCATGGAGATCACCGTGAAGAAAAGCAATCTTCACATCCATCTGAATCAAATCCAGATCATCATGAGCAACCAAAGCTAATACAGCTCTAAGTGTGGTCATTTTGACCACCACTGGAGAGAAGATCTCATCAAAGTCCACACCATATTCCTGCTTGAAGCCCTTAGCCACTAACCTGGCTTTGTATCTTGGCTTTGCATCAGGTGCAACTTTGAGCCTGTAAACCCACTTGCATGGCAAAACCTTCTTGCCTACAGGCAAATGCACCAACTTCCATGTTCCATTTTTGTGCAGAGAATCCATCTCTGACGTCATGGCACGCTCCCAAAGAGCCTTGTCTGCCCTCTGTAAAGCCTCCTTGTAACATGAGGGCTCCCCACAGTCAGTGAGCATCAAGTAGTCAACCCCTGGAACAAACCTGTCAGGGGCTCTGGAGGGTCTTGTGGACCTCCGTACCCAATGACGATCATTTGCAGGTTGCTGTCCAGCCTGCATATCACCTATTGGTGGCTCCTGTTCCATGCCATAAGGCTGAAAAATCATGCCCGGTATCTCCTCTAACCGTGGTATATCCATAGGGATATCTTCTGCCATCTCTGGCTGTCCATTTGGACCATTTTCAGCACCATTTAAGGGCTGGTTTTGCTGCTGTAATGGCTGATTTACAGCCCTTGGTTGTTGTCCATGATGTCCATCATCATCAAAGATGACTCTGCCACGCTCCTGTTGCCTTGCAGGCTCCTTATACATGCATGTTTCATCAAAAATGACATCATTACTGCGTATAATCTTTCTATTCACTGGATCCCAAAGTCTATACCCCATTTTGCCTCTGTCACCATATCCTAGGAATATGCATTTGTGAGACTTAGGATCAAGTTTGGTGCGCATTTCCCTGCGTATGTGCACGCACGCAACGCAACCAAACACTCTCAAGTGCTTGTATGACGGAGGCTTCCTTGTCCATACTTCCTCTGGCACTTTCCCACCAAGCCTCGTGTTAGGTGACCTGTTTATAAGATGAAGGGCTGTCATAACAGCTTCAGCCCAAAAACCATGAGGTAATGCAGCATGTGACAACATAGAACGGACCTTCTCCTGAATTGTCATGTTCATCCTCTCTGCTGTCCCGTTTTGTGGAGGATCATAAGGAGTAGAGAGCTCCCTCTTGATGCCTTTAGCATCACAAAAGTCCTGAAACTGTTTGGACATATACTCTCCACCATTGTCGGAATGCAAAGCCTTCAGTGTTTTGCCAGTTTGATTCTCAACAAGAGCAACAAACTTCTCAAACACTGAGAATGTATCACTCTTCAAACGAAGAGGATAAACCCACACCTTATGTGTGGCATCATCAATAAAAGACACAAAATATTTTGTCCCTCCCAAAGAAAGCTGAGGCATCTCACATACATCTGTATGCACAAGCTCTAACTGAGCATCTTTCTGTCCAAGAGCTTTCTTGTGGGGGCACTGGAGTTGCCTGCCATATATACAATGCTCACAAAACTGAAAACTTGAAAACTTTAGAGAAGGCAAGTAACCAAAACGAGACAATTTCTCCATTCCTTTGACACTCATGTGTCCCAACCGGCTATGCCACAGAGATTTCCGGCAGCTCAGTTGCATTTACATTAGCATGGTGACAAACACCTGCATGCATGAAGTAAAGAGTGTCCACCTTAGAGCCTCTGGCAACCACCTGTGAGCCCTTACTAATCTTCCACTTTCCACGTCCAAATGTGGTAACATAATCAGCATCATCAAGCTGTGCAGTAGAAAGCAGGTTCTTCTTGATCTCAGGCACATGCCTGACATCATGGAGCATAAGCTGTGAGCCATCTGAAAACACAAGCCTCACATCACCTCTGCCAAGAATCTTGCATGCATGGTTGTCACCCAAATAAACTACTCCTTCATTGCTAGCAGTATACCTGACAAACAAGTCTCTGCAACCTGTGACATGAAAGGAGGCACCTGAATCAATGATCCACGAGTGCATACCATGACCATCTCCTGCAAGAAGTGAATGGGCATCAAGTGAAGACGTGAATAGGACTTCATCCTCACTGTCACCTGCATGTGACACATTGACTTCTTCAATCTTGACTCCACTTTTGCCCTTTGGCTTTGCATCTTTGGCTTCATCTTTGTCTTTGGCTTTTCCTTTGCCCTTTTCTTTTTGATCATTCTTCCATTTGTAGCATTGCTTTTTGATGTGTCCCTTCTTGCCACAATAATGGTATTCCAAGTCCTTTTTGGAGCGGGACTTGCTCCTTCCCCGTTCTTGGCTTTTACCCCTTTGCTGGGATCTCCCACGTGCATTTCATTGCATTGGACTTTCCAACATAGTTGTTTTTCCTGTTCATCTCCTCTTGAAGGAGAACACCCTCCACATCTGCATATGACAGCATAGCATTCGAATTGCTAGTGGCTGTCCTGAATGTGTCCCAACTCTCTTGCAAAGTGCATAACAGAAAAGTGGCTTTGAACTCATCGTCCATTGCCAACTTTTGATTAATGACCTGGCTGACAATACCATTAAACTCATTTAGATGGGCTGTCATAGACGTCCCTTCCTTCATCTGAAGACCTATGAGTTTCTTCAACCAATACACTTTGCTTGAGGCACTTTGCTGGGCATACAAGTCCTGCAATCTTTGCCACATTCCCCAAGCTGTCTTCTCTTCACGAATGCTGAAAAGTAAAGAGTCTGACACAGACAACATGATAGTAGATCTTGCCAGCTCATCCATATCTTCCCACTCTTCAGCAGTAAGAGAAGTGGGCATTACACCCCTTTCTTTGATAGGCTTGTGCTGCTTCTTCTGGAGCAACACATTATAGCACTGGGTTTGCCTTCAAGCTTCTTGATGTGAAGCAATGAAGAGCTCTCACCTGTGGGGGTTGCCATAGCAATATGCAACCTGTCAATGCTGACTCCCTGCAAAATGTGCAAACACTGCACCAAAAGCACACAAAGTGCTCACAGTTGTTCTGCCAAAGTTTATCTCCCACTGCGGAAGCACGAATGCAACTCTACTCCCACTGTATGTGATAAAATCACCAAAATCTGGTTGCTGCAGATTTAGGACAGCACCTTAAATGTGCTCTGTTCCCCTTCCAAAGTACTGTACAGCAGTAAGTGCTCACCAATGATGTACCAAATCTGTATCGGCAAGTACAGCAGCTGAAAATGAACCTTTTCCTCACTCAAATCAATGTACAACCAATTGATGATTGTACCTGCTCAATTGCAAATCCCAAAAAAAAATTGAAGCAAATACCTTGTAATTTCTGTTTTTTTTTTTTGGTTGCAAGAAAAGGGGGTGATGATGCTGTTGTTGTTCTGTGTAGATGGAGGGCTCTTTAGGCGTGCTGCAGAAGTGTTGTGCCTTGTAGATGAAGCGTTGCAGCTCTGCCCGTGGCTCTTCAATGCTGCGCGCTGTTTGGCGACCTCATTGGCGATGGTTTATTTCTCACGAACGACTGCAGTCTCGCTGATGTGTGCAGAGCGATGGACGGGTGCTTGGCGACCGATTCACCACTGCATACACAGTGTCGACCAGAAACGGCTGCCCGCCTCCTCCTCTTTCCGCCCACCTGCCTGCGACTGATGCCTTGCGAAGACTAGTACTCCTTTGGAAGCAGCGATGGGGGAGAGGAGGCCTCTCCGCTGGGACGCCCACAGGTGGATGCAGCCCGACCTTCTCCTTCGTTTGGTGGCTTCTTGCTGCCGCCCGCTACCACGTTTAGGCGAGCTTCAAAGTGGCTAATTCCAGAAGGTAGCCATCGCCCTTCTACGAATCATCTTTTGGGCGTCTATATTCCGAGCCTTTCTGGGCAGCCTGCTTGGTAGAAGTTGCGGAGAGAGCCACGCTTTCCTCTTTGATGGCAGGGCGTTTCTGAAGAAACTCAGCTACAGAGGTGAAACCGGTGGGCCTTGCAGTTGGCGTCAAAATGCCTGTGGGCACGCACCCTTGCTTCTTCAAGCAAATGCTGCAGTTGCAATCGGCACGGCTCTGATACCAGTTGAATGGGAGAAAGAATTAGGGTTTCATGTGAGAGACAAACACAGAGAGAAGAAGGGAGAGAGAGAGAGAGAGAGACATATGTGGGGATAAGTCAACTCATTGAATAAGTGTGTGACTCCCCTATCACACATGTATATTGCACTAGTACACACAGTGCACTTAGTACATTAAAAGTACTAAGTGTACTATGTACTATAACTTATGGGCTTGTACACACTACAAGGGTGGGCATAATGCCTTTACCCCAACAACGGGGCTTGGAGACTCAAGTGGGAGAGCCCTCACCGGTGAGGCCGCAATGGTCATCTCTATCGGCTCTGAGAAACGATGAATCAAGCGGCGAACGGTACTCGCCGGCTTTCTCCTCTCTGGGTCGAGGGCTGCAAGGGGCCGATGGGAATGCTCTGGAGAGGGGGGGGAATCGTAGGCATGGAGAGAGAGGAAGGGGCCAATGGAGCGACTGCGGGAAGAGTCAGAGGCAAGGGTGGGGGAGGGGGGGAGGAAGCGAGGGGGAATGGGAAGGCGGAGAGGTTGGAGAGGGATGCTGCTGAGAGGTATCCATCGGCGAGGAAGGCTGCTGGGGAAGGCTCGAT
This sequence comes from Cibotium barometz, assembly GCF_041138505.1. NCBI lineage: Eukaryota > Viridiplantae > Streptophyta > Polypodiopsida > Cyatheales > Cibotiaceae > Cibotium > Cibotium barometz. Next base: position 44,842,287 of record NC_141080.1, on the reverse strand, counting down.
GAACCGAGGGTGGAGTCGCCCCATTGGGCACTGAAGGCCAAAGGAGAAGTCGCCGACGACGAATCGGCCGCCACCTAGGGGGGGCGGGGGAACCCTCTCCGTGACTGGAGAGGGGCCCGCCCCGTCTGTGGGCGGGTGCTATGTAAGTGCTCGAAATGGTTCTCTGACAGAACCGAATCATCTTGCATGTTGCCAGCCTAGCGCGCATGGTGGCAACGCTCAGCTCTGGTGCCCGGCTGGTGACCAGGGCGGGGGCCAACCGTTTGCAACTCTCCGGCTGATGGGTCATCCATGGTTGGAACCTGGTTCTCCGTGGCCTGGGAACTTGCTCCTCCCTCGGCCCCCTATTGAGGATCTGAGTGGGAAGTAGGAGCGGGAACCACCAGGGATGGTCACCTAGTTTGACGCCGAGTACAAAAACTCTGGCCAGATGACCCATCTGTCTGCAAATAAAGCATTGGCCTGGAAGGCCGGAATACTCCACTTGCTGCATAATGGGATCGCCCTGAAGACAGAATCCGACGAGGCGATACAAATTCGGAGAGATGGAATCCCCGTTGCACGTGCGAGGGCCGAGGCAACGGTGGGGGGGGATTCCATCACTCTTCCTATGGCACCACCAATCACTGGAAGAAGAGGAAGGTATTCCTTCCTGAGGCGTGGAAAGCAGACTGTCATGGGAAAGCCTGAAACTGCAGTTAATGGGTCAGATGTCGGGTCGAAGCCGTGCTACCACCGTGCAAAGAAGGCCTGGGTCATACGCAGTGCAATGAGGCTCAATTGCATGACAAGATTAGACGCCGCTGGTGAGTCGAACTCAACCTGGTAGAAGCGGCGCCCCAAAGGATGAATATTTGCGATCTTTGCTGGCGCACCTAGGAGGCTAACTTGAAGAAGATCTTTGAGTTGGCCACGCGCAGGGCGGCCACCAACAATCTTGCATACCATAGTGGAAGCCTCTCGGGATGCGACAGTCGTAGCGAGAAGCTGTAGGTCCGCTTCGGAAAACGAAAGGCAGGTAACGACGGCCTCGGTGGGGGAAGACAGAGCGGCTACTATGGAGTCCTCCCAGGAGCAAAGACCAGAAGAGGCCGAAACTTACCGAGACAATGAAGAAAAACCCACAACCTGAGGGTGCTGCTAGAGGAACAAAGACGGGCTAGAGATGGCAGAGAAGAGAGGAACGGGAGGGGCAGAGGGTGCAGAAAGGAAGAGAAAAGAAAAGAAAAAAGAAAAAAGAAAAAGAAAAGAAAGAAAAAAGAAAAGACAAGAAAAAGAAGAAGAAAGAAAGAAGAAGAAGAAGAAGAAAGAAAAAAAGAAAAGAAAAGAGAAGAAAAAGAAAGAAAGAAAAGAAAAGGGAAAAAAAGGAGGAAAAAGTAAAAGAAAAGAGAAAAAAAGAAAAAAAGAAAAGAAAAGAAAAAAACGGTAAAAGGAAAGGGGCGGAAAAAGAAAAAGCAGCGAAGGGAGAGGGTGGGGGGGGGAGCGAAACACAGGCAAATATACAAAGGACTTGCCAAGAAGTAGTGGGAGAATGAACTCCAAGAAGTAGAGAGATAAATGTATCCAATGTGTTAGATCTAAGAGTATTATGTAATCTTCCATTATGTGTGGAAATATACCAAGAAGTAGTGAGAGAATGTACTCCAAGAAGTAGAGAGAGATGTAAAACTAGCTGTTACTAGAGGTCTTCTCGGGTACCACTCCACCTTCGCTCCAAAGGGTGGTTTGTTGGGGCTTTGAAGCTCTTGTGTGTGTACTTGTGTGTGAACCACCTCTTAAAGTGTGAGAGTGTGCTTATGTGTGTGAACAAGGGCTTATAGCCACCAGTATGTATGTATGACATGTGTCCTAGGTATGTGTCAAAGATAAGGCTACCCTCTAGCCTATAAAAAGCATGTACTTGAGTGGAGGTTATTAATCAATCAATATGTTCTTGAGTCGTGCAATCTTACGTACTCTCTCTCTACACTTTGTTTCTCTCCCTCCACGCCATGGTTGTCGACCACCATCCACCATAGCTTCTCAGTGCACTTTGAATACCAATAACCCTAACTTGTGCCCCTGACCAAGAAGCCATCGCGCACAGATATAAAAACAAAACATTTGGCAATTCCCTATTAGCTGTCAAACACTTGTACCTATGTGCTAAGGTTTGAAAGTATAGAGAAGAGAGCAACGGAATCAGACTATGTTGCTCATGTATATGTTGCTCATGGGAATGTTTCGTAGCAATGGAGGAGTTAAAACTCACATGCAAATAACAAAGCAAAGAAGATTGCCTTAAAGATTGAGATGAAGAGATTAAAGAGAACTCATGAAAAGGTGTATATAATGGATCCAGAGGAAAAAGCTAAGGATGGCATCACTGGAGGTTATCTCCAGCCAAATGAACAGACACAGTACAGGACAGAGAACCGTTGTTTCTTCAGTCACACTATGGGACACGAGAAGAAAGATTGCATTGAGTTCCAGGTTGAAAAGTCTGTTAAGGCATCCACTTCCACAGTAGCAACTGTAGCATCCTCATCCACCCTCCGCCATCAGCCTCGAATGCCGTTCACCTTTTACTCTCTTTGAATTCAGTACCACCGGTATTTGATGATAAGCATGAGGGTGAGGTTGAGGGAAAGACAAAGGCTCGCATCCGTGCCTATGGCACTGCAAAGGGACAGCATTTCATCATCCTCTTTGACATGGGCAGTTACGAGGATGCCATCTCTCCGCAGTTGGCTATCAAGATGAGCTGCACCTTGGTTCCTTATCATCTAGATGTGGACGGGTTCACCCCTAGTCTACATACACACATCACTCATAAAGCTCAGCAATTTGAGTTTGAGGTTCAACGGGCCACATTCCAGTGGGATTTCATTCTCTACTTCAAATGTAAAGACTTGGAGCTACACTAACATGGAGGCTTTCATGTGGACGGAGAATTCCTTTGCACAAGTGGAGGCTAACATCCACATCATCAACACTTATCATCAACCTCGACTACTTTCCTTTTGACCCTAGCATGCTCTTTTATATGTCACCACGGTAGGACTACATTGAGGAGCATTGTTCATTTGGTAAAAGGGAACCATGGACATTTTGGGCCTTACTTACGCATTTAGGGAGCAAGTGTAGAAGGGAAGGACCAGCATCAATGATGGCCTCGGGATCGCCCACCACTGGTGCCAACGCCCCTTGCACAAAGTAGGGATAAAATATGGATACAATGGAGCCTTTTATAACACACAGCATTACAAAACACACAAAGGAAACCAAACACGTATGGAGTTTATTTTTTTAGATTTTGGGGGACTACACAGGTAGAGAATCCTTGACCCATAAAAATGATTAGAAAGCCCAATCATAGTCTTTCTCATCAAGAGAGAGACCATGTACCTATGCGGTGGCTGCTATCTTCTGCTCCACCAGTTCTTCTTCATCATTTTCTTCAGCTGCGAGGTGTGCATGATGCTTCTCCTGTTCTTTTTGAAGCATTGAGCTTCCTTGTGCAAATGTATCTATGGTCTCATATACCTCTTGCTGTCATGCGGGGCGCTTATCTGTGATGATGACTCTATCATCTTGGTAGAGTGCCCACTTACCTGCTTTCCAGAAACAAAGTGATATTACATCTATGGAAGACCCCAAGGGTCTATGAGACCATAGTAATGGTACCATGGATATATTGAGCCATGGAAGAACTGAAAAGAAAATTTAAAAAATGGAAAATATATATTCAGATAGCAGATGATTATCCTATGATCGCTCCTCACCAAGTACCAATCTTAGAAAGAGGGTCAGGCCCCTGTGATGAGAGAGAGAAAGAAAGATCTATTAATGTCTACAAAAGACCCGAAGGGCCTATGAGACCATGAATAGTACAATGATACCATGGGTATGCAGTGCCATGGAAAAACTTTTAAAAAAACGTGAAAACTGAAAACTGGAAAATGACTCTATAAGCCTCCTGATGGGAGATGTGGCAGTTGGTGAGGGCATGTCATGTCGTTGGAGAATCTCATGGATCTCTCTCTGGTGGTGGAGATCCACAATGCTCTGGGTCGGGGGCTCCTGGCATGTACAATGGAGTAGGTCTGCCCACTTAGGACTCCTTTGGGACACAAATATGGCCCATGTGTATGGCTGGTATGAGCTCATGTCAATGCAGGACTGTCAGCGTGGGTGGCTGATGTGGACGCTTGTGCCGTGAGGGTCAGTCCTACTTAATCAGGAGGCGTTGACCAATTGTAGGTACTCCATCCAGAGGTGCTTAATTGGAAGTATTATCAAAAGATACAACTGCAGGTTTTGTGTTGAGGGTGTATTGTTAGCTTTAGAATATGACTCAGAGTGGTCTCGCAATTCTAAGGACATCCAGGACCTTGGGTGAGGCTTGATTAGAGTTTTTTATTGTGTGGCATTCATATGGGTAATGTACAGCTGAGGACAACTACCGTCTTAATAGGGGAGTGTGATGCAGCTTTGTAGAGCCCTAGGCCGAGGCCGGGCACCCTGGATGTTGGACAGGCGAGTGCCCTCATGTGGACTAGATGATGGGCAGGTGTCCGATATGGACATGGTAGTCAGGTTGGGTAGGTTGGTCAATACAAGGTGCTAGAAAAGTGCCTTCACCATGGTACATGGTTGGGCCAAGAAATTGATCCTTAAAAATGAGCCGAAGGGGAGTCTTATTATAGGGAAAAAGGACAAAACCGACTGAAAATAAGTTTATCTATCAAAATTATTCAGCATCTATAAGTAGGCCATTTGTTTCCCTCATTCCTTATTCTTGCTATTTCACCTAAGCAACCTTCTCCTTGTCTCAGAGCAGCTAGGAGGTGCAGATTCTCATGCAATGTGGATTGTCTAGGAGATTTGGTGTTGATTAGAGATAAGATTTCTCTTCTGTTTTCACCCGTGAGTCATTTGCTAGGCTTATACATAGAGTGTTTGCTCTATTTTGTAATAGAATTATAGTATAGGTTATTGATGTGTGTTTGTGTTTCTATTAAGTCTTTTGTTGCGTTAATCATCTCTGTTGGCACCTGCACTCGACAAGAAGCCGTAAAGCAGTCACCCATTGCTTCTCTGTCTCACTCAGTATGCACCCATTTCTTGTGGGGCAGTCAACTTTGCAGGGTTAGCCAGTGCTTCCTGCTCGTCTGCCACTTTACTACTCATAATCAGCTCACCCTTTGAACTGTGATCACCCTAAGTCCTTCCCATGTTCAGTCTATAGGACCTTTTGTAAGTGCAATACCTTGTCATAGCTGCTGACTTGGGCTTAACTTGACTGCTTGAAATAACTCATTCACTTATCAACGTGGTAAAACTGTAAGCTGGCCATCTTTATGCACATGAAAGCTATCTATCTTGTTATCTCCATAATTCTATTGTGACAATTAGCTTCCTCTTGTGGAACACATAAATTAGCCGTTAGAAAGGGTCAAGAAAGAAATAGATGGTAAAACACAGGAAAAAGGAAGGGTGACATACAATCAAGGTTGATGAGACGAGGAATAATCAAGAAAGTGCTGCTGTGAGTATGGATATTGAGAGAGGAAGTCTTGGAATATGGCAGTAAGCCTATACAAAATCAGAGGGTGGCACAAGGTGATGCCCACAAGAAAGAACTGTGCTGAGAGAACTAAGGAGAAAGGGGCTAGGTTTTCAAAGTATTCTTGTTTGATGAGCAGGTTGAGTTTAATGCTGAAACTGCATATGTTTTTTAATGTAAAAGATGGGTGTTCTCAAACAAGAACTAAATGATTGATTATTGTAGGTGAACAGGCGAATCTCAATTTTGTGATGAAAACTGATGAAATCGCACTTGATGGCAGGAAGGCTTTGCTGACAGGTCGTGAGGTATATTGTTGAGACCTGAGAACCTCCAAATTTTATCTTTATAATATTCTAAAAATACAAGAGCAATGGGTCATGGATGTTTTTGCTGATTTACCACAAAGTGTAGGCATAATGCATTGAAATGCACACATAATGCTTGTTAATTGATCATAAACCATAGATTTTATAGGAGAACATTAACATCCTTCTGCTTATGAACCCGAAGTTGAAGGTTCACCTATATTCCTAAAGATGGAAAAGCTACTATTCACTCTTGCTTTTGATGAACATCAATCAGGGTATATGAGGTTTATAGCTCTCAAATTTCTTCACAAATTCTCTGGAAGTCCTCTCCAAATCGCTGAAACCTGCTGCATAAGGAAGCCCTTGATTGATGTGTGCTAACTAATTGCTGTTGTTCTGGCTAAATATGCCATGCTTCTTGATATCTTCTCTCCCTTGACTGGCTGCTTCAAAATTGCTTGTGAATGATGGATAGAACAAGGATGGGTGGGTCTTATTTATAGAAAAAGTAGGCCACTCATACCACAGTCGGTAGCCTAGCATGACAAATGCAGTTGAAAGTTAAAGCTGATGCATGTTACATTCCCTTCTTCTCTTGGATCAATAGGGAGGGCAATCGTTCCCAAAGCTTTGCCTAGATCTAGATCAACTGGAATAGTGGCTATTGCAACAACTCCAGATTATAGATTTAATATGGGCTTGGTCTTTGAAATGGAGCTGGGTTGGGTCTGATTCTAGTTCTATCTCCAAATTTCTAGCCTTGCTCACAAATAAAGTCAGGAAATTCTTTGCAAAAGATAATATGAACTCATTGAAGGCAGCTCGAAGGCCACCTTCCATGAGGTCCCAATGGCGAAGAAAGGAGACTGGAAGCCCATCCGCCCTAGGCATTTGCCCCTAGGAAGTGCCGTCAATGCTTCGGCCAACTCCTCAACAGTAAATGGTGTTAGTAAAAATGACCGAAAGAGAAGGGAGAACCACCTTCCTCGTATGCCATCAGACCCTCTCGCGTGTGTCCACCACATGTGAAGATGTTGGGGCACCAGTGAGGAGGGATCGAAAAAAGTCCGTGGCGATGGCTCACCTAGGGGGGATCTGAAACAATAGCTCCATCCTGGTCACGCAACTTGTGAATACCATCTCTCCTCCTGTGGGGTCTCCTCCTGTGGGGTCTAGCTATCTCAAAGAAATGCGTTGTGACTCTGTCGCCTGCCTATGTTCAAAAAGAGGCCCTAGCATGATACCTGTACTCCACACTCCTCTCCTCTATGGATCTAATCTCTGTACGAGTAGCGGCCAGCTGACTCTCAATCCACTGGCTATCCGGGGACCTCTCTTAAAGTCGTTGTAAAGAGGCAAGACGACTCCTCAAACTCCTCTCCTGCTCTCAGAAACCCTCTAACCTGCTCAGGGCTGCCTCCTGCAAGAGATTGTTGATCTCCCCTAAGCCCTCATCCAATGTGCAGGCAACAGAGCCTGAAAGAAAATCCAATCTCACCCAAATCTGCTCTATCCTGCTGCATATCTCAAGGTCCTGAATGAGGCTGTCCGGAATCCTCGAGCTCACATGCATGTCATGCCTCCAGGATTCCTCCATCAACATAAAACCTGTAAAGTCTAGATAGGTTTGGGCCAGTGCTCCTCCTATCCGATCTGGAGAAGCAGAGGCTCCCAAGGTTGCGTCCAAACTCTGGAAGATGCCAAGGGTCCTGCCGCCTGACTACAAGATCATCTCCTCCCAAGCTGAGTACTCTACTCCTGAAACTGTGGCCGTGCCACCCCCAAGCTTGTCCTCTGCTGCCTCTATCATGTTAAAGTCAACGCCCAAGCACCAAAAGTCAACCTGAGCGAGGGCCTGCCATACTGAGCTCCAGAAGAGGGCTCTACTTGCAGTAGCGTTTGGAGAGGCTCTCAGAGGGCTTGATTCACTTGATTCCCAAGGAGGGTTGTGACAGATTGGAGATCCGATAGTGGAGACCCATCACTCTCCTTGGGACAGCCTACAAGATATTGGCCAAGGCCATCAGCAGGAGACTTCAACCTTTCTCCTAGACTTGATCCATGACAATACAGACAGGCTTTGTTCAGGATAGCAGCATCCTGGACAACATTTTTACCTTCTAAGACGCGATACCTTCGGCTAGGATGCGGCAGTAGGATCTTATTGCGCTTCTCCTAGATTTCGAGAAAGCATATGATAGGGTGGATTGGAGCTTTCTGGAGGGCATGATGAGCCTGATGGGATTCCCCGAGGAGTGGATTCATGGGGTTTCAGGACTCTACTCAGCCTCGCGTAGCCAGGTCCTCATTCAAGGGGCCCGAGGTGATAGATTTTCCCTTTCCCGCTTGGTTCAGCAGGGCTGTCCACTGGCACCTTACCTCTTTCTTTTCATCACCAAGGCCATGAGCAGTTTTCTCTCTGCCCAGGAGACCGGGCTCTAGGGATTGCGTCTCCCCCTCCGTACGCAGGAGTTGCTTGATTCAGAGTTTGCAGATGACACAACAGCCTTCCTTTCAGGAGATGTTGGGAATCTCCAGAGATTCGTGGAGGCAATTGAGATTTTTTTGTCGCACATCAGAAGCGCAGATCAATTGGCACAAGTCGTGTGATTTTTAGGTCCCACCCGCCCCAACTTGGAGACCAGTTGAGGCTTTCAAGTGGATCCCGAGGGGCACTCCAGTTCACTATCTCGGTTGCCAGGTGGGCATTGATTTCTCTCCTAAGCAGCAGCTCGCTCCGCTTCTTCTAAGTATTCGGAAGAAGCTTTTATATTGAAGCTCAGTGAGGCTCTCCCTAGCAGGCAAAGTGGTGGTGGCGAACGAGGTACTTCTAGCCATCATGTGGTACATCACTTAGTGTTTGGCCTTTTCTCAGGCGTGCATTGGCCAGGTATAGCGATTGATCCACAACTTCTTATGGGCTAGAAGTGATGGGAGACCAGCCAGGGCCAAGGTGGCATTGCGAGTGATCATTCAGCCATGTAATAAAGGAGGGCTTGGCCTCATCGATCCTGCTATTCAAAGCCATGCCCTGCTGGGCAAGTTGATTGTCAAAGGACTCCTCGAGTGGTGAGCCCTAGAAGGATTTCTTATTGGCCCAGATCTCAGACTCCTGCACTTCGAGCCTAGGGGGCCCGTGGCCGCAGAGTACTTGATCTTCACAGAGATGCGAGCCCATGGTTTTAGCCCAGCTTTTGAGGATAGATTTGCAGCCAGTTTACTTCGGGCTTGGGATCATCTCAAGCCAGCCCTTAGACAGATAGTACTAGTTGCCTTAGAAGAGCGGCTTCGGCAGCCTTTGGTTTGGAACCCCGTGATCCATTTACTAAATGGTCACATGTTAGGGGCCCGACCACGTGTATCTTGGGGAGCCTTGAGCACGGATCTAGCTTGGTCTCTTGTTGGAGATTGGATTGCACACAGGCAATTACCCTTGGAGGAGCAGGAGAGAGGCTTGCCAAGGATCCGGGGTCAAGATAGGCTCAGCATCGACATTGACTCAGCTATCCCTCAAGAGTGGTTGATGCCTATTACAGACCCAACCCCCCCAGTGTGGCTAGGAGTGTTCACCAGACATGATATCCTCGTGGCAGTCCACGGAGCAGATGAGGACAGTGGTTTGCTCACTTTTTCTATTGGTTCCTAGGGCAGACTAGAGAAATGAGAGCTTGAGAGCTTCCCTTGGAGGATTTCAAAGGTTGCATCTTGCAGAGGGTGAGGGTGATTGGTTTTTGGGCACGAGATTGGCACATAGATCCAGCACCGGCCAAGGTGGCCAGGGAGAGACTATGGCGGCTTTGGATTTGGGAGTGCCGACCTCGCACGCGGCTGCAGTGGGACCTGGGAGAGTGGACTTGGCATGATCTTGCGGATCGGGAGGAGACTCTGGATGCCCCTTGCTTTGCATATATAGCGCGGCTAGGCCATAGGATCGAGATGCCTGAGATAGATGGCACACCGGCATCAATAGCACATTGGTAGTCACAGGGCCTATCGCACAATGCTTCCTTTCAGACTTCTAGAAGAGGCTTTGGGACAGCTTTCGGCCTAGAAAGATCACACTCTTTCTTTGGTTGATGGCACACGAGTTTGGCGGTCGGTACTTGGCTGGCAGTTGGAGGTTGGTCAGTGGCTTGTCCGCGGTGCGGCCACCATCATGAGTCTCAGTGACATTGCCTTTGGGATTGTCGTAGATTTGGCAGCGGATTCTCCGCATCTTTTCGCCATGGACAGCGTCATGTGCATAGAGTGTATCTACCGTGTGCAGTTTGCACACAAGACTAGCTTCGAGGCTTGGTGTAGCTTGGAGCTAGGCAGGCTGATTGGCGAGCAGGTGGGCTAGGGATGGACTGATGGGCAGGTGCCCATGTGTGGATGCACAGTGACCGGCCAAGAGCCTATAAAAGGGTGGCCCAGGTCAGTCAATCAGTTAGAGTCTTGCGAGGCTATGCGAGAGCTTTGTGGTCAGGAGCCTGGATCTAGTGCTGCAGACGTGCACCTACTTCATGCAGCCAAGGCCGATAGTAGTCTCGAGGCCCGCGACGGTAGCTCCGTGGTGGTATTGGACGTCATGGGGTAGAGACTGGTCAGTAGGTCTAGCTAGTTAGCTCAGCTCGTGGCTCGGTGGGGACAGCCAGGTCTTGTGGGCTTTGCCCACGGCTGTCATGGTTGGGTGGTGAGTCAAGCTTGCATCCCCTTCACGGTTTATGGCGTTGTTTTGCAAGTTTGCTCCACAAGGAGACCCTGGGGGTTTGACAGTGGTATTAGAGCATGCCTCGGAGAGTGAGCAAGTTTGTAGGTAGGAAAAGAAAGAGGTCAAGAAGAGGTATGAGTTCGGCTGCACTGCGGGTTTGCTGTTTTTTCAGATTTCAGGGTGTTTTTTCTTGTATGCATCGTGGGGGAAGAGAAGATAGTTTTGTGGTCAAGAAATGGGTAGCGCTTGTTGGCACATGGGGGAAGGCAAGTGAAGGAAGCCTTGCCGGCTGTGTGTCAAAGGGAGGGAAAATCGAGAATCTACGAGAACCTCTCTTTCTTGTTTTTTTTTAGTGCTGAAGGACTTCCCACATGTTTTTTGATGGCAGCCTCCTTTTTTAATTTTAAAAAACGCATCCAGCGTGGCTAAAAAAAGAGGCAACCAGGGTGGCTTTTTTTTAAAAAAAAAAAACAGAGTGGGCTTCTTGTTTTCAGCGCAGGCTTCTCGTGGAGTTATCTTGCACCCTCTCGGGTTAGCAGCACCTTCTTGTTTTCTCTCTTCCTTTGGCCGCCAGCTTTCCTTCACACTACCAGAACCCTTTGTGCGCAAGTTATCTTTCGGGAGCTTTTGCTTTCTCTTTGCCTCTCCTCTTCTGGGATGTCGACCCAAGAATCAGAGATGGAGCCCGCTCCCAAACAGGAAGACGTGTCGGCTCTTGAGGCCGCCGATGGCGATCTTTTCAAAGTTTTCGTGACTAAATATGATTTTCGGGAGTTTAAAGTCACTTTCGAGGCTTCTTTCACGGAGCATCAGGCACAAGTCGCCATGCAGATGCAGACTTTGCAGAATTCCATCGCTTTATTGACCACTACTTTGTCTACCCTTTCGGGCATGAATACCTTGGCGTCTGCTTTAGGTCCCAATATCACGCCAGAGCAGTTCGGGGGCGAGCAAAAGCATCGTACCAAGGAGATTGTGGACACGTGACTACATAAGTGGTAGGTCCACTTCCAATTTCATCCATATGGCGATGACAACAAGATTTAGTCAGCAGCAGGTTTTCTCTCGAGCAAGGCTTTGCTTTGGTGGAAAGAACACAAGCTTAAACTGATAACTTGGACACAGTTTGAAGAAGTCTTCAAGAAGAAGTTCCTCAAGGAGGATGACTACGACATAGTTGCTCAGTTTGCCAGTTTGACCATGATCTCGTAGAACCTCACTTATGAGGTCTACCTCCAGAAATTTAGAGACTTACATATGAAAGCTACAAAGATAGATTCTACTACTCTTTTGGTTTTCTTCGTAGCAAGTTTACCAAACTCGTACCATTTACAGATCAAGAATAACATTTACAGATCAAGAATAACAAGTGTAAAACTTTGGACAAGGCCATTCACTTTGTGCGTATTTATGGTGATATGATGGTCTCTTCCAAAACCAAGACCATAACTGAGTAAGGGAACAAGCGCAAACGGAAGCTCTCGGCGCTAATGACTAGCACGACCGAAGGAAGGTCTTCAGACCAACCTTCGAAGAATTCTAATTCGACTCTAGCAAAGAAAAATGGTCTCCTCAAGGCTTTGAAGCTCAAGGAGGAGGGAAGTTGCTTCATCTACGAAGAAAAAGGACACATGCGTAACGGATGCCCGAAGAAGAAGGGTGCTAAGACAAACGCAAGACCCAAGACGAAGGTAGCCAACCAGTTGTCTTTGACAAGTACTTAAGTCAATGGTCTTTCTCGCCCTAGTACATGTTCCGATTGTCTGTTCCACTCTAAGGTTTTCGGCTTGCACAATCTTCTCCGAGTTTATGGAGAAAACGGCCATAATATACACATTCTTCTGGACCCCGAAAGCTCACACAACTTTGTCAATTACAAACTTGTGCAGAAATTGAGCCTGGACATGATGCCTAGCAATCATACCTACGAGGTACGCCTACCTGCGGGTCGGTAAGTGTGGGATCGAAAGGTGGAGAAGCTACCAATCGAGATTCAGGACTACAGTGATATTCCGGAGTGCTATGTCATGCACCTAGAGCATGTAGACTTACTATTAGGGATTGATCGGTTTAAGACCCTTAAGGTCCATATAGATTGGTTTAGTCATTTTTTTTAATTTTAAACATAGGAACACCCAATTTTGCATTCAAGGTGATTGTATACATCCCTCTTAGGAACCTCTTGTAAATAGAGTTGATTTTGGAAATATAATAGATTCTTCTTTGTATACTGCTTTTCACTGTGTGTTGATTCCACTTTCTTCATTTCTCGTACCTGCTATGGATGTTAATGAATTAAGTGTGTTTGAAAGCAAATAATTAAGGAAGTTACTTGACTTGTTTAAAGATATATTTCCTAAGGAGCTGCCATCAAGTTTACCACACGAAAGGGCAGTGGATCATCATATTGATCTAGTCCCTCGTGCTCAACTTGTTAGCATTCCGCCTTACAGGATGAGCCAGGCTGAGGAAGATGAGTTGGTTAACTATTTGAGGATTGGTCCGATCCGTCCAAGTAAATCACCTTGGGGTGCGTCTATGTTACTTCGGAGAAAGAAGAATAATACCTTGCGAATGTGTGTGGATTACACGAGACTGAACAAAGTGACAATCAAGAACCACTATCCTCTCTCTAGATCAAATGACCTGATTGACCGTTTAGTAGGAGCAAAGTATTTCACAAAAATCTATTTACGTACTGGGTACCACTAGATACGTATTCATGAAAGGCATGTCGAAAGAACTGCCTTTCGGACTAGGAATGGCCATTACGAGTTTCTCATATTACCTTTTGGGTCGACCAATGCTTCAGTCACTTTCCAGCAAATGATAAATGATCTTTTTCATGAACATTTAGTAAAATTCGTGCTGGACGATATTTTAGTTTACAATCGTACTCTTGAGGATCATGTTAGACACCTCATGATTGTCTTGATTATTTTAAGACAGAGTCGACTGAATGCCAAATTTAGTAAATGTGAGTTTTTATGACATAAATCATTTACTTGGGACACAAAATCACACGAGACAGGTTGTGCATTGACTATGACCGAGTGCAGAAGGTTTTGGCTTGGCCGATACCGCAAACGGTGAGACAACTTCGTTCTTGAGAAATCTGTGCAGGAGTACTCTCAGCTCACACTACCGATGACCGACTTGTTGAAAGGTCGTGAATGTAGGTTGAATTAGCCTATCACTTGGAATAACGATTTGGATACGGCCTTCAGACTTTTGAAAGATAAAGTCAAGGAAACACCTACCTTAGCACTGTCCGATCCTAGTCGGCCTTATGTTCTTGAGACCGATGCAAGTGGCTATGTGATCGGGGCTGGTTTATTCCAAGATGGCAGACCTATTGCTTTCGAGAGTCGAAAGTTGGACGACACTCAGTCTTGTTAGCCAACCCTTGAGAAGGAGCTTTATGCTGTCATTTACGCTCTCAAGGTTTGGAGGCATTATTTATATGGCTCTAAGTTTGTGGTATTGATTGATCATAAGTCAATTAAGTATGTATGTGATGCGGATGATTTGAGAGGACGAAAAGCTAGATGGGCAAAGTTAATGCAAGATTTTGATTTTGGAATACGCTATCGTAAGGAGTCCATGAATAGTGTAGCAGATACGCTTAGTAGGATAAGAGAGGTGAATACTTTGTCGTTCACCGAGATTTCCACTGACTTATTTCAGTCATTGAGAGGGCTTTGCAGGAATGATAGTTATTTTGGTCCATATTGGCAGAGGATCCAGGACGAGAGCTCATTGATTGACCAAGATTTGGTGACTGAGCAGCCTACGGTTCAAGCTGCGGGAGGCCAGTGGATGATTCGGAATGGTTTACTGTTTCATAATGACAAAATTTGTGTACTGCAGGTCCCGGACATTAGATCCAAGATTCTTAAGGAGTGTCACGACGCCCCTTCTGCCGGACATCCCGGGGTATACAAGACATTAGCTTTAGTGAGACGCACTTTCTATTGGCCAAAAATGAAAGGGAATGTAGAAGATTATGTCCTCAAGTGTCAAAGTTATCAAGCAAATAAAGTTGAACGCTTTAGGCAGGCGGGATTATTGCATCCTTTGCAAATCCTCGGTAATAAGTGGGAAAGTATTTCCATGGATTTTATTACAGGATTGCTAAGAACACGTCAAGTCCATGATTCTATTTGGGTTGTGGTAGACCGCTTGACAAAGATAGCTAGATTTTTACCTACACGGAAGACTATTACAGCTACGCAATTAGCACAACAGTTTATCGAGCAATTTTTTAGACTGTGCGGTTTACTGCAAGACATCGGCAGTGATAGGGACTCTAAGTTTACGAGTGACTTTTGGAGGCTTGTTTTGGAGAAGTTAGAAACAACTTTGAATCTGAGTTCCTCAGATAATCCTCAATCTGATGGCTAGACTGAAAGGTTGAATCAGACTTTGGAGGACATGCTTCGTACATGTCTCCAAAAGACAGGGTTCATGGGAGAATTATCTTCCTATTTTAGAATTTGCATACAACAGTACTAAGCATACGAGTGCGGGTTTTAGTCCTTTTATCTCGAGAATATCACATTTGTGCCGCATGAACAGGAAAAGATTCTTGGATTTCGTGAGAGATGTTTGTGTTATACGCTACTCACGGAATACAAGATCAAGTGGAAGGATCGTGTTGAGGAGGACGCTACATGGCAGACATTGACTACCCTTCAGAGGGATTACCCTAAGTTTGTACTGAGCTCAGGAGTGAGCTCTTAGAGGAAGGGGAGTATGTCATGTGCACAGAGTGTATCTACCATGTGCAGCATGCACACAAGACTAGCTTCAAGGCTTGGGGTAGCTTGGAGCTAGGCGGCAGGCTGATTGGCGAGCTGGGCTAGGGACGGACTAACGGGCGGGTGCCCATATGTGGATGCTTGGTGACCGGCCAAGAGCCTTTAAAAGGGTGGCCGGGGCAAGTCAGTTAGTTAGAGTCTTGTGAGGCTATGCAAGAGCTCTATTGTCAAGAGTCTGGATATAGTGCAGACGTGCATCTGCTTCATGCAGTTGAGGCCAACAACAGTCTCAAGGCCCGCGAGGGTAGCTCCGTGGCGGTATGGGACGTCATGGGGTAGAGTCTGATCGGTAGGTCTAGCTAGCTAGCTCAGCTCGTGGCTCTATGGGGACAGCCAAGTCTTGTGGGCTTTGCCCACGGCTGTCATGATTGGGTGGTGAGTCAGGCGTGCACCCCCTTCACGGTTTATGGCTTTGTTTTGCAAGTTTGCTCCACGAGGAGACCCTGGGGGTTTGACAGACAGGGCATTGACTTGGATCATCACTTGGGGCACTGTCGCTTGGGCCATAGAGGCTGGAGCGATCAGGGCTTATGAGGAGGATGGGGGAGGAGTAGCCCTTTAGGTCTCTCACCATCGTATTGCAATAGTACGAGTCACAGCTCCTCCTACAGGTGACTAGTGGCCAGGCTCATGCCAGAGATGGGAGATTTGCAGTAGCATCGCAGCCTGGCACATTTGGTGTGCTAGATGCAGTGAGGCCATCGAGGGTACCCACACTCCGCCGATTGAGACCATGAGGAGCATATGGCTTGATATCATTCACATCCTCCGTAGTCAGTGAGGGAAGTTACAAGGAGGTTTTGACCGCATGCGGAAGCGGTGGGAAGCCTTCTTGAGACTTTGGAGGCCTGTCTCTTTCCTCACATATAGAGGCAGTGACCCCATTTGGCATTACAGACCACTTGTGTGGTTGTTTCCCATCCCCTCCTCTGTATGAGATAGCCTTCTCCTCATAGAGCGGCCAGCCGGAGGAGAAGCATCTCTTCCCCTTATAATCACTTGTCTCCCGCCCATACATGAGGCGAGTTTGTATTTAGCCCTTCGTGGTTGTACTTAGCCCTTTGTGGCTGTTTTTTCTTTAGCTAATTGAAGGATCTTCTTCCCAGAAAAATAATAATAATAATAATATGAACTGAATTGACTTGTGGTGATTCGGGTCTGAATTGACTTGTGGTGATTCGGGTAGTGGAATTAGAGTGGTGGGAGGAAGATCTGGACAATTGATCCTCCACTTGACAAGCCACACGATCTGCTCTACAACCAGACAAAGAGCTACGTTACCTGCACACTTGTCCCCAGCCAATGAAACGGTCTACCATTTGATGCTGGTCTGACAGATTTGAGAATGCGCCATCTTGTGAGAGGTCCTCGTTCGTGAATTTAGCTGCTGAAATCTCTTTCTCAAACATCATCGATGTTGTGCACACCGTATTCGAAGACATAGACACCATATTTGAAGGTTTAAACACCATTGATTGTGCTGAATATTTCACCTACCTGGTCTGAAACATCTGGATACTTACTAGAACTTCTGGCTAATAGTCACTTTATTCACCAACACAGCGAACTCAGCGACTATGCTTCAGTGTAACTTGTTTTTTTAAACCTTGAGTAGATCCTTCTGTAGTAGCAACTTGAGTGCCCACGCGATGGTGGCTTGGTCTCCCACTCGTGGGTGGTACAATTTGGCTGCAATTGGCCCAAATGCAGCTGGGGAGCCTCCTGGGATTGGAACTCAGGCCCTCCCCCTTCCCTGTAACTTGGTGTTGGTGTTGCTGCAAACTCCAAGCTTTGAATAATTTCTTTTTCTTTAGAATTGGAAAGTAGCACTCTTGTGTTCAGTCATTGGTCCAAAAAACTCATGGAAAACTTCTGTACATTCAGATTTTTCTTCCAATTAGGGATCCCCCTTCAGTGGAATTGTGACCCCTATGAAAGAACAACTTTGCTCATCATCTTTTCAACTCCACATTGGATCCAAAACTGGGCTTGAATTCTTATCTTGAGCATTGCAAATTCTTAATCCCAAGCTTTATTCTTTGCATCTCGTGCTTTCTGCTCTCCTTCTTTTTTTTTTCCGAGAAAAGATCCTTTCATTAGTTATATAAAAGCGCCCGTAGGGCTACAAAAGATCTCTCCTGCTCATAAGAGAGAGAGAGCAGTGAATCCAACAAGGCAGCCCGGGAGACTCTCCCTAGGTGCTGCAAAATACAAGCATCAGTACTAAGGACTGAAGGGCTAAATCATACAATAGGGGGGGGAATAGCCAAACAGGTGGCCTGTAATGCCAACGGGGGGATCCCGTGTGTAAGGTGTAGAAGGGGCCACTGCGCCAGGTGGTGTGAAAAGCCTGGTGCCGCAAGATCGCCTCGTCCAAGTCGCCCCGGATGCGGTCATACTGTCCTCGCAGGGTGTGGATCAACTCCTGCCAAATCCCCCGTACAGTCTCTGCTGGTGGCTCTAGTCTCCCCTCAAAGGCCGTGAAACACCGGGCCCTCCAAGTGAACCAGATGGTAAGGCTGCTGAGGAGCTCCCATCGTAAATCCCTCTCTTGTGTCGAGCTGGCGGACAAGAAATCCGGTGCCGGAACCAGGCGAGGCTGGCCCCTAATAAATCTGATGGCCTGACTGCCCTGCTCCATCTCATAGCCCATAGCAGGCCCTGACGAAGTCGACCAGGCAGCGGCGCCCCACATAAACATACCCTCTGGAGAGAGGGGGGCCAGAATACGCAGCATCCGCAGCCAAATCTGCTGTGCCTGAGGGCAGTCCCAAAGGCAATGTCTCTGTGTCTCCATAGGGTGGCCGCATCGAATGCAGGCCGCCGGAAGACCGCTGTAAACAAGCCAGGTGCCAACTGCTGAGCCCCTGTGGGCGACCAGCCCACTGAAAAGCCGAGATCCTGCGGGCCTGCCAACTAGCCCAGAGCCGAGCCCAGAAGTCCTCCAGGAACTCCTGTGAGAGTCCCTGCAATCGCCAATGCCCCGCTGCCGCTGGAGAAACCGTCCTCCTCGCCGTCAAAATATGCCGTCCCAGCCGAACAGTATACTGGAAAAAGGTGATCTCTGTGGCCTCAAGGGATGCATAAGGATCATGCCACTCGTACTCCCCGGGGTCCCACTGTAGCCGGGCCAAGGGGCGCCCTGCATATGCCCATATGCGCCAATCCGGGAGCACATCAGCAGGGTCGGGGTCAATATGCCACTTCCGAGAAGCGGCTGCCACTACCCGAATCCTCTGAAAGGTGCACTCTGCAACCAAAGGCGACTCCACCTCCACTCTCTGGAGTCTACCCTCATCCTGAATCTCATAGTAGAGGCATGTGCCATCCTTAGTGCTAGCTCTGACAGCAATCAGGATCTCCAACTGTGTAAAGGCTCCCATCCACCGTGGGGCCACTGGCTCGAGAGGCGTGAACCACTCCTCTGTGAGAGCCTCCTGTATATCATCCCTCATAATCAACCCCCCTCTGAAGTGACTCAGCCTCTCCACCTGGATCTCCTCTGGTAGACTGCAGAAAGCCTGCCAGTCTCCAAAACTACGAGCTGGGCCTGCCGCTAAAGGTCCCCAGGCTAGACGAGGCCGAGAACCCAGCATATGACCCTGCTCCGTGCGAACCGCTGGGCTCCAGATGAGCGGCTGCCTGGCCCGCTCCTCAACACAAGAAGGAGGCCGCTGAGAGAGCCCCGGTCTCAGCAGCTCCCAAGCTCTCAGGATACTCAAGGCAAATCTGTCCTCCCATCCTCTACTAAGGCCTGTCCTCCTCATCTCTATGAAGATCCAGCGAATCTCTGGTGCCCAAGTACCCCTTGCAGGGGGCGCCCGAGCCTGCAGTCGCAAGAGGAGCTCTTTCCACGGCTCAGCGCCTAGAAGCAACCCCCGAACAATAAGCTTCCCCAATAAGGCTCTGCTCTGATCGACTGGATCTATAATGCCCAAACCGCCCTGAGCCAGCGGAAGTGTAATAACTGCCCATGCAACCTTTGCCCGAGCTGGCTGACCGTCCCGCCCAGACCACAGAAAGTTCCTAATCAGCCTCTGTACCTGGCTGATGCAAGAGCTCGAGAAAATCCAGCACCACATGGTCGCTAACAGCACCTGATTTGCCACCACCACCCTCCCAGCCAAGGATAGTCGAGCTGTACTCCAATACAATAGCTTCTTCCGAATGCTCAGAAGAAGCGGGCAATCTGCTACTCAGGTGACAAATCGAGGCCAATCTGGCATCCCAAATACCGCACTGCTGTGCCTGGAGGAATCCATCTAAAACCGGGGTCCGGGCTCCATGCCGGAGTGGGAGCACTACTGATCCAAAAGGCCACTGTCTTGCGCCAATTGATCAATGCTCCCGAAGCTGCACTAAAAACCTGGAGCGACTGCTCAGCCCGAATAAGATTGGCCTCTTGGCCATGCAAAAACAAGCCCGTGTCGTCTGCAAACTCAGCATCAAGCAAATCTTCCCCCCGGACTGGGAGCTGAAGTCCTCTCAAACCAACCTCCTCTGCCGTCAAATACATACTCATAGCCTCCACAAAGAAGAGAAAAAGGAAAGGGGCGAGAGGACACCCCTGACGGACTGATCTGGTCAGCTCAAAACTCGGCCCCCGTCCTCCTGCAATCAGCACCTGGCTGCGAGCTGTGGAATACAGAGCTGCCACCCCTCTGATCCATCCTGGCTCAAAGCCCAGGCGAAGCATAGTGCCCTCTAAGAATCCCCAATCAACTCTATCGTATGCCTTCTCAAAATCGAGAAGCATCACGACCAAGTCCTCGCCAAGAAATCTAGCTCGGGCCGTCGCCTCCCAGAAAGTAAAGATGTTGTCAAGGATACTGCGCTCCTTGACAAATCCTGTCTGAGTAGCATGAATCAACTCCCCCAGGAAGGGCTGGATCCTCAAACTCAAGGCCTTTGCTAAGACCTTGTAGACAGTATTGAGGATCGTAATAGGCCTCCAATGCCGAATGTCATCTCATACTCCCTCCCCCTTGGGGATAAGATAAATCAAGCCCTCTGAAAAGCTCTGCGGCATCACCCCAGTGTCCAAAACATGCTGAAAGCCCCTGCGGAGGCCTGGTCCCAAGAGGTCCCAATAGCGCATAAAAAAGGCCTCGGCAAG
This sequence comes from Cibotium barometz, assembly GCF_041138505.1. Taxonomy (NCBI): domain Eukaryota; kingdom Viridiplantae; phylum Streptophyta; class Polypodiopsida; order Cyatheales; family Cibotiaceae; genus Cibotium; species Cibotium barometz. The sequence continues at coordinate 44,821,799 of NC_141080.1, read as the reverse complement.
CTCAATCTCTGACAAAGGCGCACCTAGAACTGTACGCATATGGTCTGTGACCCTCCTCTGCACATGGGCCCACACAGTCTGTCTGCAAACATCTCGATCCTCAGTGGCTGGCTGCGCTGAAAGCAGGTCACTATAAAATGCAGTGGCAATGGCTCTGATCTCCCCGAGCTCAGTAGCAACCGATCCATCCGGTCTACTAAGCTGGCGGACTCCTGCTCGCGCATGACGGGGTCCAGTGATCTCAAAAAACTCCCGAGTCACTCTATCTCCAAGCTGCATCCACTGAGAGGCCTGACGACGATAGTAAAACTCATGTCTCTGCTCCTCTACCTCTCTAACCTCCTGACGTGCCTGGCTCAGCTGGGACGCCACCCACTCACATGCAGGCTGCTGCTCCTGAAGGCGCTGTAGCGAAGCAAGGCTGCGTCTCAGCCGTTGCTCCCGCTCGCGAATCTCTCCCAGTCGTGTCAAAGCTGCAGCGTGTAGAAAAGAGCTAAGATCAATGAGTCCCTGGGCACACTGGCCCGCTGCATCCTGGTCAGAGCACTGACTATCATGCCAGATCCTCTCAATGTCCTCAGCAAGACTGGGATCTGCAAGTACCCTCTCTGGGATCCTCAACTGCAAGCTGGGCTCCCGTGTCCCCTCCTCCAATGTCAATATAACTGGCGCATGATCTGAAAATGAGGTGCCAGTGAGAATGCCGACGGAGCCCCCTCGCTCCCCTAACCAGTCGCCCACATAAAAGCGATCAATCCGTGATAGATTAGTCCCTCCCTGTCGGCGATCCGACCGAGAGAAACTAAGACTGTCCTGAGACCGGGAGAAAGCCCCATGCTGCCATGCATCAGTGATCCTCAGTGACATGCAAAACCGGTCCCAAGCTGCAAGCTCCGTGCCGTGCACTGTAACATGACTGCCTCCCACCCTATCGGCCGGGTCCTCAAGCATGTTGAAGTCTCCCCCAACACACCAATGTGCGGCCTCTGGCAATGCATCTGTAACCTGAGTCCAGAACTCTGCTCTGGCACTAGCATGATTGGGCGCATAGATGTTAAGCACACCCAATAGCTCATCATGCATCCTCAGAATGACATACTGTGCTCTACCAGGCACAATGATCCCTCTATCCACAATGGCCTGCCGCCATACATTTGCAATAACCATGCATACTCCTCCCTGTCCACCCAAAGGACCAAACCCTGCAGACCAAAAAGTGTCCCATCTACCAGGCATCACCGAACCATATCTCCGGATCCTGCTCTCACCCAAGTGGTGCTCCTCCATCATCAAAATGTCAATGCTGCCACCAACCAGGCATCTCTGAAGCTCCTGCCTCAAGCAACCTCAATAGCGTATAAAGTGTGCTCCGCCAAGGCCCTGTACATTCCATGAGATGATCCTCATGGATGCCCTGCTGAGGTGGATGCTGTCTCAGCCGTACGGCGGGCCTTCGCAAGCGGCTTGGATGGAGAGTAGTCCCCATCCGAACGGCTGCGAATCTGCCCACCCGGTGTACTGCAAGAATCCCGGATCAGGCGCCAGTGGCTGTGGCCCACGGCGACTGCCTCCTGCTCTGACATAGAAACCTCGTGTATACTCACATATCCAGGGTCACGTGCCAAGTCTGCCACTATGCGTACGACCAAATGCCGAATCCCTGAGGTGTCCACACTCCCGAGATCCAAGAAAAAATGAGCCAACTCCCAAAGTCGGCCTATCACATCTATCACCTCCAGATCGCTCATGTGGTGAGAAAACTCAACTGCCTGAGTCTTCAAAGTGCTGAGAGCGAGCTCTAGAGTCCACTCCCGGTCACAAGGTCCACATAGAGGGAACGAGAAGGCCACCGTTGAGTCTAGTGCCTCCTCCCCGCGGGCCGGAGGTATCACTACATGAACTCGAATGGGTGCTGGCTCATGGGGGCCCTCTGCTCCAAAAAGCCGTGTGAAGGTATAATCAAAGGCCTCCGAGCGCTGTCTAATGCCAAGGCGACTCAGCTGACTGCGGATAGATGAAATCCGTGAGGCCCTAATCGGCATAGGTCTCCTCTGTGATGCTCGAGCGAGGTCAGTGCTCAGCGCTCTCCGGACTGCAGGTGAGCGCCAGGGAACTGCCAGGGCCTCCCGGGAAGGTGAGGCGGGCGGAGGGGGAGGAGGGGGAGGCGAGGGAGGTGGAGAGGGAGCCGCTGCCGAAACCGGAGCGGGGGCGGGAGGAGGCGATGGTGGAAGCGAGGCGGTGGGATGGGACGGGGGTGGGAGGGGTGAAGGAGGGGGAGCTGGCATCTCCTGGTCCTCGGTCGCTGCAGGGGTCTCCTCCTGCAGGGGAGCAAAGCTATTCCTCACGGGAACCCAGTGAGCCTGAGACTGCGGCTGCTGCTGCAGCAGTCTCTGGGCGTGCTGCTGTGGCTGTCTCCCTCGGCGGCGCCCCTGTCCAGGTTGCCACTCCGAGGTCTCTGTGGCCTGGGCAGGTGTCCCGGAGGCAGCGTGCCAAGCCGAATCTGTGGGCGGGCCATCAGTAGCCTGCTGCTGTGGTGAGGGTCGAGGTCTCCTGCGAGGGCAGGCCTTGGCCAGATGACCGACCTGCCTGCAAATGAAGCACTGGTTTGGGAGCCCCGAGAACTCCACTCTCTGATCTATCCACCCTCCCCCTATCCTAGGTAACTGAATGACCTTAGGAAGGGAGGAGATGTCAGACACCAACACTCTGACCGAAGGTAGCCCAGCTGCTCTGGCCACCACTGAAGCTGCTGAGGGGCCTGTCTTTAGTACCGAGCCCACCAATGCTCCGAGCTTGGAGAGGAGCGGAAGATACTCCCGGCAGAGACCAGGGAAACAAACTGTAACATGGAAGAGGCGCTCTCCCTGCTCCGCCGCTGCTGGGTCAAATCCATGCTGCCAAGGTCTGAAAAAAGCCCGAGCACCCTTGATGTCAAGGGGACTCATGGCAAGGACCTTGGCAACGCTCTGGGCGGCCTCGAACTCGATCTGATAATGTCCCCGGCCCAGAAGCTGTACATCCAGGATCTTGCCCACATCTGCAAGAAGGCGGGCCTGAAGAAGATCCCTGATCTCCCCTCTGCGGTGAGGCTCGCTTCCTCTTCAGGCGACTATATGGCAGATGGTGGAATGAGCCTGGAGGCGTTCCACCTCTGCGGTGAGGCTCGCTTCCTCTTCAGGCGAAAGAGAAAGCCTGATGGGGGTGACCTCAGGGGCGGGCGAGGGGGCTGCTGATGAGTCCCTCTGAGGCGGGGCGGGAGGAGCCTCCATCAGAGTCTGAAGCTGCGGCGAAGGCGAGGCGAAGGCGGGAACCTGCTGGAAACGAGTTGCACACAGAGAGGCGGAATACGGAGCGAAAAATGAAAACAAAACCCCCAGGGGGCGGAAGCAAGAAAAGGAGGGAGGGGGGGGGGGAGAGGCGAAAGAGATAAAACCTAAAAAAAAGGGGGGGGGCGGGGGGGAGGGCAGGGGGCTGCGCGCAAGAGGGATGGGCGGAAAAAAAACCAAATGGCAGAAAAAAAAACAACTGGCTGAGGGGGGGGGTTAAGCCGCTGCAGAGAGGAGGAGGGCGCGAAGACAAGGGGGGGGAGGCGTAAGGGAGAGGAGGGCAGCGAGCAAAGCTTTGGGCAGCAGCGAAGGCAGGCGGAATGGGGGGGCACAGCAGCGGATGTAGACGGGGGGGCTAAACGACAGGCGGCGGGGGTCAGAGAAGGCGGGGGACAATGCTGGCGGCGGGCAATGCAGGGAAGGCGGAGAAGGAGGAAGCGAGGAGGAAACGAAGGGGTGAACAGGCCGGGAAGGTGAAGGGCGCAGTGCAACAGCGCAAGCAGGGAGAGGTGGGCGGGAGCTTCAGCGAGCGCAGCGATCCAAACAATCCTGCAGCTTACATTTCCAACCAGGATAGTATCTCTTGAAGTTTCTGCTCTCCTTCTCTTGCATTCTTGTGTTCTTCAGTTGCTTTGCCCAACATTTCTCTATCAATAAAATGTCTTGCAGCTGGGGGTGCTGGTAGCTGTGCATCATCGTTGGCTTCATTATAACCAATGATGCTGGTGGGGGATGTGTCCTGCTGTAAAAATCCTGTCTATGCTGTGCTCAGAACTCAATGGGATTCTAAAGCATTAAAAAGAGTGGTCGAGAGACAGAAGATATGTAGAATGGGAAGAGAAAGACTTCCGTTAAGAGAAAAGTGAGCCAACTAAGTCAGTGAACTTTGCGTTAATTTGCATTTTTCTTTAATTGCATGCACACTAAACCTCTTCTGTCCCTCTGTAGATTAGGGTTACAACATGGAGTGATTCTTCTACTAAATGCCAACGCTAATCTGAATTGGTGGCCTAGGGGTTAGCATGACACATGCATCTGAGAGTTGAAGCTAATGCATGTGAGCACGATAATTTTACTGACTTCATGCAAACCAACCATTTTCTCATTTCTGTTGTGTATTTTACATGTAATTCCATGAAGCATGCCTCCCTTGCAATGGGCTTGTTTTCCAACTCAATCATGTCTGTGTGACTGCTCACAGTTCATTTAAATAGAACATTGACCCTTAATGATTTTGTATGTGTTTTTCAGTGTATAAAAGGGGCAATCATGTGCGAAATCCTTTGATCCCTCTTTTCGGTTTTAATGTAGGAGCTTTGATGCATGAATCTGTTATGACAATGCACACCTCAGTCATATGAAGTCTCTCTTGAAATGCTGAGATGTGGAAATGTGTCTTTGAACTGTAAGCAGAAAATTCCATGGAAAGCTTTCTTCAGAAGTCCATCAGTATGGGCTATGATCTACACACACTTTTGTGGGAACTGGGGTCATTATTGCAATTTGGCATGGCTTCCTTCCTACTTCAGGTCTGTGTAAAAGATCCTTTTGGCCTTTCATTCTGAGCCACCCTTCCTCATGTGTTGTCGTTCATCTCATAGTTAGCCTCACAGGTATGAGTGCATGCTAAAATGCAGGCATAATTAAATCTATAGATAAGCAATGTATTACAATGACACCTATGATGTTGAGATCATCGTAAAAAGCTCTAATGAGTGTTTTTTTTGTGTTTTGGGGTTAATTTCTTAGTGAAGAGCTCAACCTTGATCTAACAAATGCAGCTTTGGTAAACCTTTGAACTTTGTTTTTTTTGTGTTGGAAGAATTATCTAGCTTTGATCCTCGCCCCCCACCACCCCCATTCTTGAATTTTAAGCATGTTTTCCTGTATGGTGATAGGTTGCCGTTCTTCCACCCTTAGGAGGGATGTTTGTATCCGGTGTTGCCGCAACCATGGCAGATCATTTAATCTCAAAAGGTGTAGATACCACATTTGTAAGTTTTATAAAAAATTTATCTTCTTATTAGTACACCGCTGGGCCGTGGCTACCTATTTGATTTATGTATAAGTTCTAGAGGAGTTAAAAATGTAGGAAACTTCAATCTCTAAATCTCTAATTTACAAAAGGTTTTCTTGATATTCTCATTTTAAATTAGCATAAAAATTTATTTATTAAACTTGTACTGGGGCTATAGGTTCGTAAGCTCTGTCAGACTATTGCCTTCCTCTCACCAACAGCATGTGTGACTCTTACTTCCTTGGACATTGGGCTGTCCCCCTGGATGACTGTTTCAATTGTCACCTCCGGATTGGCTCTTTCAAGCTTTGCACTGGGAGGTAAACAATTTTTTACCCCCATCCACAACAATGATAGTTAATTTGAAACTTCACACACATGTGCATGCATGGACACATGCACATGCTCAGCCAAGCAAGCAAGCAAGCAACTCACTAACTAACTAACTAACTAACTAACTATATATATACATACATACATACATACATATGTATGTATGTATGTATGTATGCATGTATGTATGTATGTATGTATGTATGTATGTATGTATATGTATATGTATATAACATGCACGTTCCTAAAAGGTAATTTTCTGGATTCATGTAGGTATATAATTCAGCCGTATTAGCGGACATGCAGATTTCATATTGTGAAGTTTTCGTCCGAGTTGCGGCCAGTTGATATTGTGCTAATTCTTTCTATCTTTAGCGGTGCATTTTCCCTATCAACTACTTATTTGCTGTACTACTTCTTTCTATTTGCTACTTCCCTTAGTGCCTTCATTATGGCTGAGTCTGCCCTACATCTCCAGAGGTTTGACAGAAACTCAGTACGAAGGCCTTTGTGTGAATATATGCTCTTATGTGTGTGTGTGTGTGTGTGTGTCTGTGGAGTGCGTGTGTGAGAGCATATCTTGATACAGAGTTCTACACCCACTATTGGGCACTGATGACGTTAGTGGGGATGTCGTAGTATCTAGTCCACACTATGCATAATGGAGTTGATAGTTATATAGTCTTGTGGGTTGACCACCATGAGTATATAACATGCACGTTCCTAAAAGGTGATTTTGGGCATGTTCCTGGATTCATCTAGGTATATATATATATATTCAAGCCATATGAATGTATGGTTCCTAGGAGGGGCAAAGTGCATGAACAGGCCTACCTGTCCACCTATCCAACCAAGAGTATGCTGGGATTTGCAAAAAGCAGCTCCTCACGATGTTCATGAATAATTAGCCCACTTACTGCTATTGAATCATTGTATTCATCTTGAAGAGACGTGATTAATTATTTGAACCATTGTACGTCTTAAAAAATACGAGGAACACTTCAGAGAATGGCATGGTCACGTATGCCATTACGATGCACGGATTGCTCCAAGGAGCACTGCACACACTGTTATTTACACACTCTTTCCAACTTGTCATTGTTTCAGGACTATATTGTACCCACCAGGATATTTCGCCAAAGTATGCAAGCATCCTCCTGGTTAGTTCTCTCCCCAATTTCTTTGTATTCCCTCGGATATGCCTTAGTTATGTAGCCATTTCACATGATGTTGCTGCTCGCAGGGCATAACGAATACTGTGGGCGCAATCCCTGGAATCCTGGGTGTGTACCTGACAGGCTATTTACTTGATCAGACCCACTCATGGACTGTAAGTACCCTTCTTCTTGGCCTCTTCTCATTCCTAAGCAGACAAGATCTATAAAGAGGCATTTTTCTTGCTTCATGTTGTGCAATTTAACTTTAAAAAATGCTACTTATGTTTGCTATATATGTATATATACATATATATACTTATGTATGTGCCTACGTGTGCACCCATGCACGTGCGGGCACAAAACACTTGGGCATGTGCGCGTGCGCGCGCGCACATGCATACATACAAACGTAGAGGTGTAAATATACATACATGGAGAGACCTGCATATGGATATGAATAGACATACAAACATTCGCGAACAAAAATATACATACTACATAGATATAACTCAGGCTAACCATAGGGTTAGGTTGACTAATCCTAGGGCTAGGTTGACTAATCTGTGGGTTAGAGACCCAAAAGAGCAGCATAAGCAAGTTGACCATAAGGGTTAAGGCTGAAAAAGCTTATAAGTTAACAATCCCAAAGTAAAGCTTTTACTGGCTATTGGCACAAACAATAACTTACAAGCTTTATTATAAACCTATAAGCTTTTATGAGCCAATAACTTACAAGCTTTATTATAAACCTATAAGCTTTTATGAGCCTTGGCCCTTATTCCTTATAGGCAACGTCCTAATCTGTTGGTTCCCCTAACCCATAGATTAGCCAACCTAACCCAAGGATTAGTCAACCTAACCATAGGGTTAGCTTCAAGTACATAACACACACACACACACACACACATACATGCATACGTACATACATAATGTATGTACGTACATAAATATATGGACATGCGTACATACATTATGTATGTATGTACGTACATAAATATGTAGTCATGGGTACATATACATCTTTACATACATACGTACATAAATAAAGACATGCATTCATATACATCCACACACACATATATAAGTACATTAATATGAAAGGCTTATATCATTAAACTCCTTGGAATGGAGTTGAGGAGATCTTCAGTATGAGAATTATGGTTAAGACTTTCTAAATGGCTCTCATTATATATTAGATTAAATATTAGCAAATGTGAGCTCCTAGGTGGGTTTGACTGCTTCAAATAAAAGATGGGTTGTTCTTTAAGAACACTTTAAGATTTTTATAATAAAAAGTATATTATCATAATTGCTCTTCATACTTCAAATTGTGCTTTTGATGCAGATGGCACTCTTTGCCCCTTGTGTATTTTTCTGGCTCACTGGGGCAATTGTGTGGAACACTCTCGCAAGCAGTGAGCCTCAAAGTTTTGAAGATTAGCTGGCCTCATTGATTTTTAAAGCAGTATCTTTTGCATTGATTCCTTTGAAAAGCTTTAAAGGTCCTGGCATTAATGTCTTGATGAAACAAGGCGTTCCTTTATACAAGGGCTGCCTCTCAAGAATATAAAATGCTTGTAAGCTGTAAATGATTTGTTCTATTTAATTTTCCATTTCATGATGAGATATATGCCATGTTGTACATTATTGTATCATTTTGGTCTCATAGCATTGGGTCTTGGGTCTTTAGTAGACGCTTAATATATGCTTCTCTCTCTCTCTCAATATGGCCAAAGCCATGGCTAGTCTCATGATCCTTCTTCTCTTTCCACATTTCTTTTCTTTTAACATCCCTTCTTCTATGCTCTTATCATGGCTTTATCAAGCTTAAGAAGGATTCCAAAAGACTTGATTTATATGCCTCCTAAGCTATGGATCCAAATCCTACTAAGCACACACTATGGAGAACAAGTTTCCTTCTAATTGTAATTATCTCAAACTTCATTGTCGTCTTTTTCTTTGTATTATGCACTTCTTTTTTAGTTCAATAGAAATCCAATCTGTTCTGGGTTTGCATGCATTTTTCCATCAAGAGGTCCAACTAGATAAGAGCTTACCATAAGGCTCGTTGGTACCTTACTCGCATTGAACTTTTTTAGTTCAATAGAAATCCAATCTGTTCTGGGTTTGCATGCATTTTTCCATCAAGAGGTCCAACTAGATAAGAGCTTACCATAAGGCTCGTTGGTACCTTACTCGCATTGAACTTTTGCAAGAGGATCCTAGACTTTTTAAAATAGTGATTGAGTCATTTTTCATTTTTGATCGGCCTAGTGTGAACATGTCACTTGTATATAAGTCAATTTTGATACCAAGCATTATACATTCATTTCTGTACAATAGAATGTGTGAGCTCTACTCTTTCTTGCATGTATGCTATTGAATCTTGCTTGCTTTATGGATGCAAGCTAGATAGGTTTGTTTTGTAGGTTTCTCTCTTTCATTAATTTCACCCCCTTATTAGCAAATGAGTATTCTAGTGTAACAACAGAGTGAACACGATGAATGAGCTAGTGAGCTAGCACACCCAGAACGGAGAGTTGTATCGACACATGATTCAGCAAGACTAAGATAAGCACTTGACTTTGACTTAATTATATTTGGTGCCATTAGAGATGAGTTCTAGCTAGGGCTTGGCTCCATTCTTCCATCCATTCCTAGCTATTGGGACCACCCAATATTGCACGATATCGATTAGAAGGTCACACTCCAAAAGGCATACAGTTTTGTAGCTTTGGATATGTTAGTTTTGTTGTTTTTTATTTGGTTTTGAAGTTTATTGCAATCTATTTTTATATCTTGGAAGAGGAAGTTGTGATTTCATTGGCTTTTGCATAATTTTCATACCCACAGGGTTTTAATCTTGTTACCTAATCCAAGGAATAGCTTAGCAATTGTGATTAAGAAAGATAATATGGTAGTTTGAAAAAATCGCAATTTTCACTTTGTAAAGATTCACAGATAAGAAGCACAAAGAACTTATTAATCTTTTGATGAAATCCTCTCATGTGACATATCATTGGAAAGCTCTTGTCCTACAAGCTCTAAATCTACAATCTCTGATGAATTTGAAGTTAGTATAAGTAGATTCAAGAGTGGCACCATTTGGAATTTCCAACGTATGGGGATTTTTTTAAACTCCCTAATATGGTGTTAAGCATGGAATTCATTCCAAAAACATAAGCTTTGAGCTCTATTAGCTGTAGATTAGAGTGAAAAAGTTAAATTAGAAGTATAACCAAAAGCAATCAAAAACACTAATTACTTGCATACAACACCATAAACTAGAGTTGGTAGCTTGAAAGTATGCAAAATTGACCAAAAGTAATAAAAAAATTAAGTTGCGTAAACACCTTAAAGTAGAATTAGCAATTGCTTCACATCCTCTTATTGTGGTCCTTGAAAAAGCTAGTGAAGGAGGATTATGAGATTGGAGTTGAAGAGTGGAAAGCAATTATTAATCCAATGTTTTATTGATTATTCCTTGCTATTCTTAAGAGTAGATAATGACAATGTGAGATAAGTCTTGTCCACAGTCCAGGAATTTGCTGATGCCTCAGGTGTCAAATGTAATATTTTGAAATCTAGATTAATTAGTCTAACTGAAGATAATGATTTTGATTGGAAAGATGGGATTGTGAGGTAGTCAAGAGATGCCAAATTATTAAGCACTTGGTGGTCTCCTTTGGGGTAGAGGTCACCAATAAGCGACTTTTTGAGTGGGCTATAGAAAGATTTCTCTAGAAATTAAAGAAGTGGGAAGGAGTAAGAGTATCATTTCAGGACAAAGTGACCGTATGTGATACTGTCTTGAATGTTTACATTATGTTTTTATCTCTAGTCATCAACTTTGGTATAGCTCAACGGAACAAAATTATAGGTCCAATGAGGGACTTCTTGTGGAGGAACATGTGCAATAACAAAAGGGTGGCAACATGGCTAGCTTGGGATAAAGTTAGCCTACCAAAAAAGGATGGTGGCATGAGGATTTACATCTTCCTACTCATGCCCTGGCCAGAATTGCTCTGCTTCTTTCCAAATACTTACTTCAGGAGGAAGTTTGGTCCAGAATGTTCAAAGAAGTGGTGGAAGATTCTTCTGTCCTCCAAAAAGGCAGCTGGTTGGGATTTTATTGGAGAAACAAGCTATTCTCTTTTGCTCCTCTTAAGATTTCAAACTCCCTCTTTTGTAACTTTTTAAGTAGTAAATGGAAGGAAGTGTTGAACTTGTCCTATTGGGATGGATGTTCCAAAGCCACTGGCAACTCCTTTCTCAGCTTTGGGATTTGGTGGTCCCATAACTTTAACCCTCCCTTGGTCCTCCTTGATGATCCTCTTGCAAAGAAACTGAATAATAGGCTAGCTGATTGTTGGGACTAGTCCTTATCAGGGTGGAAAGAGTTGGATCAGTTAGTCATAGATTTTGGGCTGCTATCTAGAGAAAGGCATATAGCTAGACAAATGTTGACAGAATTATAAAAAGTGTGGATATTTGCTGCTTTTGATAACTCCTACTGGATAAAGGATTGGATGTGGTTTAATGGTGTGAAATTAGACAAAGGGTTGGCTAAGTTCCTTTATCTAGAAATAAGGAAAACTGATCTCAATACTGAATATTGCAATAGAGACTATGAAATTAACTGGAAAGAAGGTACTTGGAGGAAGAGGTGAAAGCTTATTTGGAAGTCAAAACACTTCCTTGAACTTTCAGGTCTTCCTATGGAGAGTCTGCTTGCTAGCCTTTCCCATTGGGACTAAACTCCTTCAAAGAAATTTCACTTCAGGTTGGTGTCCTAGGTGCAAATTAGCACTAGAGGATGAAAGACATGCATTTTGGGAGTTCCCTGTTATCAAGGGAACTTGGGCTAAAATTGGAAAATGGGTTGCTAAGTCCTTAAGTGTTCAAGGTCTCTAGGGGAGTTGGGTTCTAGGTATAGGGGAGTGGTCTTTGAACAAGTTACTAACCTACTCTTTAATATTATTAGGTATGACTGCTTATGGGAAATATAGGTTTCTAGAAACAATGTTGTATTTCAAAGGGAGGGGGGAAACATTGGTCTTAATGTCACTAAATTGATGTATAAATATACCCATCTCTGCTGGTCTGTATACTATGCTAACAAACTAAATGATGCTAACACTTTTCAAGAAATTCACTCTCTGCAGTTTGGGATTCGCTAATCTGCAAACTCTTGTACATACTAGGCTGCCAAGTTGCCTATCATCTGGTTGTATGCACGATCATTCTAAACCTCTTGTGAAGAGACTAAGCCTCCCAAATTTGGACCAAGGACTAAAAGATGGTATCTCAAGGTTAAACATCCTGCCTGCACATTTGTGGCCTTCATTGAGAACCCCTTAGGTACCAAACCAGTTGTCAAGGTGTGGATTGGCAGATATGTATTGGAATGGATACCCTCCAAAGGTTACACCATTGAAGTGATGATGATTGCCTGCATGCAACTTGGATATCATGTATCTTGGAGCCAATCTTCTTTTGTGTGGGAAGATGATAGATGGCATATGTTATGCAAGCTATTAAATAGTAATGTAAAAGCAGTGGAGTACTCGTTGGTGCTCAATCTGGGGCCCATAACCTTTTAAACTTTTTGTAAAGATCTCCAATGTTAATATTATAATATAATTACCTTTCTTCCAACAAAAAAAAGAATTAGGAATCTTGCTCTATTAGGTGTGCATTAGAGTAAAAAAGTTAATTTTAGTTCATGCATTGTTGGAATTGGTAGCTTAGAAGCATGTAAAATCAATTAAAGAACACTTAATTACTTGCACAAATCTCTTAAACTATAATTAAGAACTTTAATCATCTCATTAGCTCTAAAAAATCTCAAAAAACATAATAAACCAGACTTAACCATCTCTCAGGTTGGGAGATGTGTACCCATAGTTTCCCACGAAAAAAAGATGTGTCTAATCAAATGAGTCAGCTTGGCCTCGTAAGCTGTGAGTCTGGGCACGTGATCCGTGAATCGGAAGTTAAGAGTCAATATAGGTGAGTCAAGGGACATGAGTCTATAAATGTGAGTCTAGAGATTGGTATATCTAATATTATACCAACCAATTTAAGCTATATCTTGAAGGCATATCTAATCATTTGAGAAGAATGTGGGTGAGAGGGTGAGCTTGAGGTCCTTGCAAGCAAACATACACATACACACACAAGTAGACTAGTACACAAGAAAGTTGGATGGCTGAATTTTCTTCTATTCCTTTCTCTTCTCTACAACCATGATATAAAGATAAGAGTACATACTATAAGGGAAAGTATTGTGCTACTAGAACATACAAGGTTGATCCATAGTGTGAACCCAACTGACTATATAAGCTGGCGCTATAACTATGCTATCACTCACAGATATATCACTCATAATCTCACCAAAACCACGCCAATGGCATAAGTGCCGAGATGTCATCTTGGCATGTCATGTGTGTTGAGCTTGATATCTCAACACTCGTGTTTTAAATATTTTCATATTGTACTAGCTATAATTTCTAAGGAAAGTTCTAGTCCTTTGTAATTATTGGGGGCATTACATACGATTGTTGCTTAATAATTACACACCAAACCTATCATAGGTCTTTTATAAAAATATGTGTCTAGATAGTCATATTTCATAAAACCAAATCCGTGAGCCTAATTCATACAAAAAAGGTGTGAGCCTATGACTAGAGGCATGAGCTTAAATTTGTGAGTCTATAGGCATAAGCCTAGAGACTTGAGTCCACAGGCGTGATGTGAGTCTAGCTCTCACCAACAAACATGTGTGAGCCTATTTCATACAAAAAAAAGCATGCCTCTAGAGGCACGATCCCACGAATGTAAGCCCATGGACTTAAGCCTACATAAGTGAGCCTAGAGACGTGAGTCTACAAGTGTGAACCTAAATACGTGAGCCTAGAAAAAACACATTTAAAAAAAACTTGTTTTTTGTAGCTCTCACCAACTAGAAGACTAAAGTTTAAACAAGTATACCAATAAAGCCGGTGGCAATGGTTTCTAAGCTTTCGTCGCTCGTGAATGGGCAAGTGGCTCTCCGCTTTCACATGGTAAGCCATTAACCTTAGACCCACGTTGTACATATGTAGCATAATATCCCCAACCAATTGTATAGACACATCTACCAAAAATGATTGAAAAATCTTTTTTTTAAAGCACTAAAAAACGAGCACATAAAAACTCACGTGCACAAACACAACACATCCTCCCGCATGTGTACAATCCTAAAACACATGCATGTGCACACACTCATCCAAACATATACCCTTACATGTACACACTTACACGTACACACATGCATACTCTCCCCTTTATCTACACGTGCACAAATACACACACATGCACACACCCCTCCTCTATCTACAAATCGTGCATGCATGCACAGACACGCGCACACACACACACACTTTATAGAAAACCCTCCCCTCACTTTAATTTTTCCCTTGGGGGGGATTAAGCCCTCCTCCTCCACTCCCGCACACCTACTTTCTTTTTTCATGTTATTTAAATAAAAATAAAAAATAAAAACTTGAGTCTTTTTTAATTAAATTTAAAAACAAAAAATGTGTGGCCACGCAAGCCTGTGGTGGTGGTCGTGTGGTGCCATATGGTTGGGTCCAATGTGTGGGGCCAGCATTGGCTAAGGGCCATGGGTAGGCCACACAAGCCCATACTTTTCCCAATAGCGGCACCAAATATGTTCAAGTCCTTAGACTTTCCCAAATTGACATGAAGCTCTTGATAAGGCTACTTGACATTAAGCTCATGGTAAGACTTTTCCAAATTGACGTTAAGCCATGGTAAGACTACTTTTTTTATATGTTCTAGTGTCTGTTCGAGTGGGTAAGATGGCAAAGTGCCTTAGAAGGTAGGGCAAGTGAAATGATGTTAATCCTTGAAGTGGTTAACATACCTCCCCTACCCAATGGTGATTACGTCTTCGCATCACCTAGGTCGGTGGTGAGGTTATTCAGTTGGAGAGGTGTGGATGGTCAAAGATACACCATGAAGTTGTACAAGATTGAGTGGTAAATTTGGAACCAATCCACAACTAGAATGCAGGTTTCTTGTGTTCCATATTGAGAATCTAGCCTGCTTGATGGACACATGCTCGATAGGTTTGGTTGTAGGTTGTCTTCTTACATTAGCTTCCCCTTTTGTGAGAGAGAACCATCATGAAGGACCATCTCTTGTTTGCCTCCATCCGGGGATAGAGATCTCTCCCTTTACCCTTTTATCAAAGGAGTATTTCGGTGTGACAACGAAGTGAGGATGCGACGGGCGTGCTAGCACACAGACACAAATAAGGAAGTAGTTTTGCGGCTTAAAGACAAGACCCAACAACAGATGCTTCAGCAAGGCTAAGACTTGAACATGACATTTCTAGGGCTTTATCAAAAATCTTGTCAATGTGGATCAGCCATGGCCCTTTGGTATGGAAACTAAGAAGTGGCATTATAAATGGGTTCCTTGCCCCAACATTGTGTCAAAAATGGATCTAAAAAAATCATAGTTTATTGTATGTGTCAATATTATTTTCTTTTACAAGTGATTGAAAGAGTCCTTTAGTCAAGTTGGTAGGCCAAAGCTTAATTTGTGCAACTTAAAGTCTAGTATTACTAGAACAAGAGAAATGTTAAATTAATCTAGGTATTCTAACTCTTTGAGGTTGAGTGTGTACTCATTTGTATGTTTACATTTGCCAAAGGTTATTGCAGAAGGTGAAGAGGTAAAAAGCTTGAGAGATTCTTGATGTGTAAGCAATGATTCAAAGGTAGATGAATCAAGGAGGAAGTAATTGTGGATCTCTCTTGAGATCTTAATAAAAAAGTACCTCTTGGGTGAGAGGATTTGCAATGCAAAGATATCGTGCCTTTGGCATTGTCATTTTGTTAATCGTGGTTTAAATTAGTACTTGATACATTATCTTTTCAATGATTGATTTATTTTCTTAATTTTATCCTCCCTAGACTCAAAATGTGTTTCTATTACATTATATGTTGTAATAATTTAAATATCACTTCAGATGGGTCTTCTACATACAACAGGTGAAAGGCTTTTAAATAAAGTTCATTTTCTTGATGGACAACTTCCTGGAGGAAAGGTACTCTAAAGTCTTAAGATCGCAAATTGTGAAAACATAGAAAATGTGATCTGGATCATGCCCATTAAAATAAGTAGTGCATTACTCATGTGTGACTAGATTAGTGAAGGATTATTGCAACTTGGAAATAAAGGCATCCCACCTATGTATAAGAATGATTCAGTCTTTTAGCATGTGCAATCTGCCTTTCTGTATCTGCACAGAAGGGCTCGACATGATTTTGAGGACTCTCCATCGCCAAAGCCATGGCCATGGCGGCAAACAATCTGATTCTTGCAATGTGGGTTCATGTCCAAGGGCCTAATTGACCTAATTGACCTCCTATGTGATGGAAGAAAAAATAGGGTTTGGTTCAAATAAGATAATCCACCTAGCTTTCTAAAACAAAGGAAAATATCTATGCAATCTCCACTCAAATCCTCCACAACATGCAGCACATTTTGCATGTAAAAATTACAAGGCACATCTTTGACTGGAGCTTTTGCAAAATGCTAGAGAGATGGTTCTATGACTCTTTTTTTGTTCAAAGCTACAAGATGGGGCTCACTGAAAACTTGGTACTGATGATGATCTTTGATCATGACAAGACAGAGAACTCTGATATTTAGTTGTTGACAGATTCCATGGAGGTACTAAATTTGAACCAAATCCAATGTTCACCCTTGTTGCAATGGTAATGGATGTTTTCAACGTATTACAAACTCTCTTGTGCTACACAACTTTAAGGTCAAATGTGATGACAGTTGTTAATCACAGTAGAAAATCATAGGGAGACCTTTTGAGTTCACAACACCCTACCATAATAATGCTAATCTTGCAATCATCCATCATCAGATAGAATGCAAAATGTAGATTGGGATGGTACCATTGATGTATAGAAATTGTAAGGGATTACAAGTCTCCAAGATTACACAGAATGCCATGCAAATTCTTTCAAGTGTTCACACACGTCCTTGTATATCAAATTATAGCATCACTTTGATGATTTCATTGTGTTGATAGAAATTGAGAGATAATATGCCTCGCATGGGACTGTGTTTGAAGCTAGGGTAGAGGGGCTATTAACACAACAATCAAAAAAGGAAAACTTCACCTAACCCCTCAAGTTCCCATGAAGAAATTTAAAAGCAAAGATCCAATTGTGAAAAAAAAATTGACAATTTTTTCAAATTTGGATTTTTCCAAATTGGTTCTAAAATTATGCACAAAAAACTTTTCCAGTGTTAAGCCAACAACACGCGAGATCACCATATTCCCCACCACTGACAAGGCATTCTCATGTCTACAAGCACGCACAATAAGCAAGTAAACAGCACAACAGAAGTTGACTCTACTGGAGTGGGAAAGTGACTCCCACGAGTACTTGAATTTTGGGCATATGGAGGGGGGTTCGAATAACCCTCACATTAAAAAATATGAAACGATTCTTAGAAAAGCTTAAGCATTCAATGGAGGTGTTGGAAAACCGACCGCTCCTAAGGTGCACAATGGAGAGAGTCCAAATACACCCAGAAAACCTTGATATTGGCACTACATACCCATGTGATGGAAATTAAGAAAAAACTGTTTGTTGTTATTAAGAAGATTAAATCCATTTGGTTGATGGATCATGGACCTACCAGTTTATCAGCCAGCTACCCTTAGACACAAGTCTTTTAGACAGCCTTAAATTATGGGCATACAGACATGGTAGCAAGTAGTTTAACATCCCGAAGGCACACACACACTCAGATAACCAAGTACAGACAAAGGGAACCGTGTCAAAAACATCGCATACAATGGAGTTCAGAAATAACAAACATCAAGAGTCTCAATCAACTTCCTGTAAAGGAGCAGCAACATCCTCAGCTGTAAATTTCCCTTTGCCCTTCTCTGCCGCTCTCCCCTTTCCTTTCCTATCAAGGAGAGACTTCCTGTCCTTATCCAGCTTCAGCTTGGTGATCACTACTTTTGAAGGGTCTATCCCCACGTTCACCGTAGCACCTGCAAATTGTAACATAATTATGACAATTTTTCCATCCAATTAATAAATTTAAAAATGTAAATTAAAAACCTAAATATCATGCAAACAGTGCCATAGGTTTTAAAGGAAATTAGAACTGGAAGAACCCTAACCCTACTAGGTGGGGTGAAAGCTCCCAATGCAAGGAACCAAGATAGAACCTTGTTAGCCTAAGGTGTATGATACATATACACATATGTGTGTGGGTGTGCACACACACACACACACACACACATATATATATGTATATGAATGAAGATTATTTATGTAAATATGTGTATTTGTATGTATGTATACATCTGTATGTATAAATATGTCTATGTATATATGTATGATGTATATGTATACATATGCATGTACATATATGTATATGGATGTATGTACATGTCAGAATATGCAGCGGAAATGATAACCAAACTTGGGTAGACAAGAGTAAGTAGACTGCAGAAAATAAACAGCACAAGAAACACAGAGAGATAGGTGTGTAAACTCTTCTCTATACACAAGATCTCGGAAAAACTGAAGAGAAAGTGGTGGGGGCTGAGGGGCTATATATACATCTCCTAGAGGGCAGTCGGCCAGCAGCAGAGAGTGCCCACGACTGGAGAAAAATCCCACGACTGAATAAATGCAGTCGGCCAGCATTCTGATGCCCATGACTGACCAAAACCAGTCGGCCAGCAGCCCTGAAGCCCACGACTGATGAAGATCCAGTTGGCCAGCACTGGGGTGCTCCTGGCATTATCTGGCAGCCCTCCCACCACTAGGAAAAAATGGGAAAAAATAGGGAAAAATACGGGGAGTGTGGAAAAATGATATACGGACGGGCACACCCACATCAGAGGCCTTGGTGTATACAAATAGATAGGAGATGACTTCTAACACCCCCTCTCAGCTCCTGGCTGTGAAACCAACCCAAGGGAGCTGGAGTGCCGCCTGAGCGTAGCCTGAGGTAGAGACTTCGTGAAGAGGTCCGCCGCATTGTCCTCCGTCGAACAATAAAGTAGCAAGATGTCACCCGCCAAGATCTTCTCACGTACAAAGTGATACTGTATCTCTATATGCTTGGTCCGGGCATGAAAGACCGGGTTCCAAGCAATAGCTATACAACTCTGGTTATCGCACTGGATGACTGTGGGCTCCCTCTGTGGAAACCCAATCTCGCCTAGCAGCCTCCGCAGCCATACAACCTCACAAGCAGCACCACAAGCAGCCCGATACTCTACCTCTATCGAAGAAAGGGCAATAGTTGGCTGCCTCTTGCTGCTCCAAGAAACTGCTCCTAAGCCGAGAGTAAAAGTGTATCCTGAAGTAGATCTCCTCGTGTCTGGATCTCCTCCCCAATCTGAGTCACTCCAACCTTGGAGCTTGACTCCATTCCCTCCTGTGTTAAAGAGTCCCAGATCCTTCGTACTCTGCAGATACCGCAAGACCCGCAATCCTGCGTCCCAATGAGTCTTCAATGGCGTCTGCATAAAAGAGCTCAACAACCCCACGGAGAAGCTCAAGTCCAATCTGGTGTTCAGCAGCCAGATCAATGAACCAACCAACTTCCGGTACTGCGAGGCATCAACTGGCTCACAAGGATCTGTAACGGTTAACTTTGTATTCGGGTCCATCGGCGAAGTAATAGGCTTGCAGTTCTCCATCCCAAAGGCCTCAAGCAACTCATGAACATACCGCTGCTGAGAGACAAAAAACCCCCTCTGGGTCTGCCAGATCTCCAATCCCAAGAAGTGGAGTAAGCCTAAGTCGGTCATCTCAAACTCCTTTGACAAGGCAGCCTTCGTCACTCCAATGTGCTCCACATGACCGCCGGTGAGAATGAGATCATCCACATAAAGGATGATAAGTGTGACCATGCTGCGTTCCCAAAAGAGATACAGGTTCGGATCTGCAACCGATCTCTGAAATCCAGTCCGAATAAAGAAGGAATCAATCTTCTGATTCCAAGCCCTGGGAGCCTGCTTAAGACCATACAAGGCCTTACGTAACCTGTAAACCATCCCTTCCGATCCTGGAACAATGAAGCCTGGAGGCTGCTCAACGTACACCTCCTCCTGCAGGTCACCATTAAGGAACGCAGATTTTACATCCATCTGGTACACGGGCCACCTCTGAGAAGAAGCAAGGGCAAGAACGGTCCGAATCGTGGTCATCCGCGCTGTCGGTGCAAAGGTATCCTCGTAGTCGATACCTGGCCGCTGAGCATAACCTTTAGCCACAAGCCTGGCTTTGTGTTTGTCCACCGACCCATCAGCCGCGTACTTGGTCTTAAAGACCCATTTGACACCAATGACTGACCGCTTCGACGGCCTCGGTACCAACTCCCAAGTGTTGTTCTTCTCGATGACATCAAGTTCCACCTGCATGGCTTCCCTCCAAGTATCCTGTGAAAGGCCTCCTTTTACGGAAGTGGGCTCTTTGTCCCGTATGATACGAGACATCAAAGCATAGTTCACCTGAAGAAGGTCCGCTGTGTTGCTTTTATCTCGGACTCGATGTGATCTTCGAGGGCCGTCCTTTGTGGTCCACTCGGAGGGTAGCTCCGTGACACTTGACTCCCGAAGGGTGTCTAGGTACCCGAACAGATCGTGGAGCCTCCTGTGGTCGCGGGGGCTCAACCTCCTGTGATGACTGAGGTGGATCAACTGGAGTAGTAGACTGGGAATCATCATCAGACTCCTCTGGATCTCCAAGAAGTGGCGGCTCCTCGACAGTGGATGCTGGAACATGCTCGTCAAAGACCACATCCCGGCTGACAACAATCTCGTTCCTCTCTGGATCATACAACCTGTATCCCTTGGAAAGAGAGTTATACCCCACAAATACCAGCTTGCGGGACTTGGAGTCAAGCTTCCCCCTCTACTTCTTCGGAATATGTACATACGCGT
The DNA here is from genome assembly GCF_041138505.1 of Cibotium barometz. NCBI lineage: Eukaryota > Viridiplantae > Streptophyta > Polypodiopsida > Cyatheales > Cibotiaceae > Cibotium > Cibotium barometz. The sequence goes on along the minus strand of NC_141080.1, from coordinate 44,800,949 downwards.
CACTCCCAAAGACACGGAAGTGCGAGACATCGGGTTTCCTGCCAAAATATGCCTCAAATGGAGTCATATGGGGTACAGAAGTCGTCAGAGAGCGGTTAATGGTATGGACAGCCGTTGCCACAGCCTCGCCTCACAGTGGACGAGGAAGATCACAATGCTCCAGCATGGTCCTCGCCATCTCCACCACAGTCCTGTTCTTACGTTCAACAACTCCATTCTCCGAAGGCGATCTGGTATTGGCCAATTCCCTCTTGATGCCATGAATCGGAAAAATACAGTCGAGGAGAATTCACCTCCTTTGTCAGCCCTGAGAGTCTTGACCTGAAATCCAGACTCTTTCTCCACCATCACGTGCCAATCCTTGAACCGAGCAAAAGCCTGGTCCTTCTGGGAAAGAAAGTAGATCCACGTGAATCTGGTACAATCATCAACAAGCAGCATGAAGTAGAGAGATCCTCCCAAGGATGATATCTGCTGTGGTCCACACAAGTCAGTGTGAATCAACTCCAATAATTTCGAAGCCCGCCTGGAAGCCTGCTTCGGAAAGGATTCCCTGTGCTGCTTACCACGTATGCAAGAACTGCAGCGTCCTTGCCTATTACCAACATCTGGCAAGCCAACCACCATCTGGTCCCGGAAGACACGCCGCAAAGCATCCACATTTAAGTGGCCAAAACGAAAGCCTATCAATGAGGAGAGTGCAGAGAGCTTGTAGATGCCATTCTCCACACCGCCTTCCCAAACAACTTTGCCTGTCTCACGGTCCCTTAGAGGGACTGAATGCTCCTCAAATTCCACCCGAAAGCCAGTCTTGCATACCTCATGCACTGACAGAAGATGAAAACCCAGAGCAAGGACATAAAGAACACGGGAAGCATGCTTGCCCCCCTTGCTGTCATGTGCATCACAGATGCCATGGACATTTCCAGGGCTAGATCCAGAAGAGGCAAGCAGAAAAAAGACTATGAACCAGTAGTCGGCCAGTTCCTCATGAACTCCAAGGGACTATAAATAGCCCCTCTTGCTCTATGTTTTACTCATTCACTCCCACTAGGGGTGTGGGTCACTTAGGGGTCCCATAGGGGACAGATTTAGGGATTAACAACCTTTTTATGAAGGCAGCCTATGGCTGTACAGATTTGTACCTTTTTTTGTACATAGTATATACTGAAATTCCAGCACTTCACTCTCTCTCTCTACTCTCTCTCTCTACCTGCGTTTTTGCATCATGGTGCGTTTTTGCATCAGGAGGTCTTCAAGAGTGTTGAGGGCTGAAAGAAGACTACCCAGAGCTTCCGCGCGTTACATTGGTATCAGAGCATCAGGCCCAGCCAATCTAAACACTGATTCAGTCCCATATGATGGTGTACAGGTCCAAGGTACAGGAAAGTACACGGATTCGAAGCCCAAGGCAAGAACACAGATCGGGAAGAACTCCCAGGAGGTTTGTTGGTGGTGTTCCACAGTGCCAGATGGGGATGGCAGTTCCGTGAGCCAGATGGGTTCTAAGGGAACGGTCCCAAGGGAGGTTGATCCTCCAAGGGTGATGTGAGAGTGCCAAACTCAGTTCCAGGAACGAAGACCCAGACCGTGTTCAGAGCCAGGGGCAGGAATGGATTGTGGACTAGAGGAAGACCAGATGCATAGATCTTCATCAGAGACAGAGTGGTTTGGAGAACAGAACGGAGTTTCAGAGAAAAAGGTTTGCCAGGGATGGATGATGACAGAGGGACTTCGGAACAGGATTGGGATGATGACAGTCATCCAAGAGCAGGTTGGATTCCCGTCATCAAGTTTAGCAGAGGGGGATGTCATGTGCATCACAGATGCCATGGACATTTCTAGGGCTAGATCCAGAAGAGGCAAGCAGATAAAGACTAGGAACCAGATAGAGTCAGACTATGGAGCATGTGGCCAGTTTGGATGTGGAGAAGAACCAGGGTACAGTCGGCTGTACCAGAAAACAGGTCGGCTGACGTGGCAGCAGCAGGCGCATGAAGACAAGGCCAAGATCACCCAGTCGGCTGAGTGAAAAGCCATTTAATGAACTCAAAACTGGCCGACCAGCAGTCGGCCAGCTCCTACATTGTCCAAGGCCCATATATAAAGGCTCTAGTACTCATCATTGAAAGCATTCACTCCCACTAGGGGTGTGGGTCACTTAGGGGTCCCATAGGGGACAGATTTAGGGATTAACAACCTTTTTATGAAGGCAGCCTATGGCTGTACAGATTTGTACCTTTTTTTGTACATAGTATATACTGAAATTCCAGCACTTCACTCTCTCTCTCTACTCTCTCTCTACCTGCGTTTTTGCATCATGGTGCGTTTTTGCATCAGGAGGTCTTCAAGAGTGTTGAGGGCTGAAAGAAGACTACCCAGAGCTTCCGCGCGTTACATTAATGTAACGCGCGGAAGCTCTGGGTAGTCTTCTTTCAGCCCTCAACACTCTTGAAGACCTCCTGATGCAAAAACGCACCATGATGCAAAAACGCAGGTAGAGAGAGAGTAGAGAGAGAGAGTGAAGTGCTGGAATTTCAGTATATACTATGTACAAAAAAAGGTACAAATCTGTACAGCCATAGGCTGCCTTCATAAAAAGGTTGTTAATCCCTAAATCTGTCCCCTATGGGACCCCTAAGTGACCCACACCCCTAGTGGGAGTGAATGAGTAAAACATAGAGCAAGAGGGGCTATTTATAGTCCCTTGGAGTTCATGAGGAACTGGCCGACTACTGGTTCATAGTCTTTTTTCTGCTTGCCTCTTCTGGATCTAGCCCTGGAAATGTCCATGGCATCTGTGATGCACATGACATCCCCCTCTGCTAAACTTGATGACGGGAATCCAACCTGCTCTTGGATGACTGTCATCATCCCAATCCTGTTCCGAAGTCCCTCTGTCATCATCCATCCCTGGCAAACCTTTTTCTCTGAAACTCCGTTCTGTTCTCCAAACCACTCTGTCTCTGATGAAGATCTATGCATCTGGTCTTCCTCTAGTCCACAATCCATTCCTGCCCCTGGCTCTGAACACGGTCTGGGTCTTCGTTCCTGGAACTGAGTTTGGCACTCTCACATCACCCTTGGAGGATCAACCTCCCTTGGGACCGTTCCCTTAGAACCCATCTGGCTCACGGAACTGCCATCCCCATCTGGCACTGTGGAACACCACCAACAAACCTCCTGGGAGTTCTTCCCGATCTGTGTTCTTGCCTTGGGCTTCGAATCCGTGTACTTTCCTGTACCTTGGACCTGTACACCATCATATGGGACTGAATCAGTGTTTAGATTGGCTGGGCCTGATGCTCTGATACCAATGTAACGCGCGGAAGCTCTGGGTAGTCTTCTTTCAGCCCTCAACACTCTTGAAGACCTCCTGATGCAAAAACGCACCATGATGCAAAAACGCAGGTAGAGAGAGAGAGTAGAGAGAGAGAGTGAAGTGCTGGAATTTCAGTATATACTATGTACAAAAAAAGGTACAAATCTGTACAGCCATAGGCTGCCTTCATAAAAAGGTTGTTAATCCCTAAATCTGTCCCCTATGGGACCCCTAAGTGACCCACACCCCTAGTGGGAGTGAATGCTTTCAATGATGAGTACTAGAGCCTTTATATATGGGCCTTGGACAATGTAGGAGCTGGCCGACTGCTGGTCGGCCAGTTTTGAGTTCATTAAATGGCTTTTCACTCAGCCGACTGGGTGATCTTGGCCTTGTCTTCATGCGCCTGCTGCTGCCACATCAGCCGACCTGTTTTCTGGTACAGCCGACTGTACCCTGGTTCTTCTCCACATCCAAACTGGCCACATGCTCCATAGTCTGACTCTATCTGGTTCCTAGTCTTTATCTGCTTGCCTCTTCTGGATCTAGCCCTAGAAATGTCCATGGCATCTGTGATGCACATGACACTTGCCGTCGAGAATAATCTCCATCCGGCCCTCACTATGTATCGGAATAGTGGAGTTATCGCCAATAAAGATACGACCTGACTGCCGTTTAAGATCCAGAAAGAAGTCACGGGATGGAGTCATGTGCCTGGAAGCACCACTGTCGAGAATCCATTCCCGGGTATCCTTCGCGGTGAAGCCAACTGCCTCCTCGCTCGAAGATGATGAAGCATCGGAGTCCACCATCTCTAAGTGCACAAATGCCGGAGTCTTCGCAGCTGAGGCTGAGAAATCAGCACTCTTCCCTGTCCGCTTAGGGCACTTCTTCCAGTAGTGGCCTTTCTCGCCACAATCATTACAAGATCTTTCGGCCTTCAGCTTCTCTCGTTTTGGATCAGGCTTCTTCTCAAAAACTTCTCCGGTGAAGCCTTTCTTTTGCCCTTGTTGGTATTACGGCCTTTCGACCGTTGGCCAGTTAAGGCCTCCGAACCTCCGCCGTGAGGAGAATTCGTGAAACGTTCCTCCTGGTCCAAGACCATTGGCACAAGCTCCTCCCAAGTAATGGTGCTGAGCCTGCCACTCGTGATCAACGAGGAATAGAAGACAGAATACTGACCAAGCAAGCGGGAAAGTAACGTGATGGCCATATCTTCTGATGATCTCTCTTTCCCAGCTTGAAGGACTTCCTGCTGAAGGGCCTGCAGCTTGTTAATGTGTTCACGCATCGTCGAAGACTTTGCAGGGTTCATAACCCGCATCTGCACTTCCAAGGATATCCGCTTCATGGGTGACACCCTGTTATACAAAGAAGCCAGGTGCTCCCATATGCCTCTCGCCAGCGTCATGTGCTTCACATGGTTGATCACCTATGGTGTGCAATTGAGGAAAATAAACGACCGGACCCTGGCATTGACACCATCCCACATGTGTGCCTGTGCCTCTCGGTCCTTCCTCGTCGATAATAACTTCCCTTCCTCAGCTTCCAACCGTGGCACCCCTATGATAATAAAATCAGCAAGGTCATATGACTCCAGAACTGACTCCATCATGACCTTCCAGATGCCGTAATTGGACCCGTCGTCCAACTGACGATCCACTGGGAACGTGGGGAGAGTCGGAATCTTCACGTGCTTCTCAGCCATCTCTAGTAAATTTGCCATCGCGGAGAGACCAGATCAGGTATGGCAGCTTATGGGTGGGACGAGTTCGTCCGTGACCTTAAGCAGCGGTTTTTACCGCCCCACTACCTTGAGCGACTCGAAGACGAGTTCAGGGGAGCGCGTCAAAACGCGCAACTGTTAGAAGTCATCTCCTGTCTAGTTTTATACACCAGGGCCTTTGTTGTGGGTGTGCCCGCCCTTATGAGGTGTTTTCCCATTTTTCCCCACACTCCGTATTTTTCCCCTATTTTTTCCCATTTTTCTGAGGCTTGGGAGGGCTGCCATGTGATGCCAGGAGCACTCTGAAGCTGGCCGACTGGATCTACATCAGTCGTGGGCTGTCAGAGTGCTGGCCGACTTGTTCTGACTAGGCGGAGGCATCTGTAGCTGGCCGACTGCTATTTTCAGCAGTCGTGGACATTTTTCTCAGTCGTGGGCTTTCCTGATGCTGGCCGACTGCCCTCTAGGGGAGTATATATAGGTCCTCAGCCCCCATGCCTTATTTGTATCATATCTCGGGATCTTCTTGTGTATATAGAGCAGAGTTACACGCCTACATCTCTCTCTCTCTTGTGCTGTTTTTCTGCCTGCGTTTTTGCTTTTGCTCTTGTGTTCCCAGATTTGGTCATCATCTCCGCTGCATATTCTGACATGGTATCAGAGCCTAGGCTCTAGATAGGTCTTGGGATTTGTGTGAGCAAGAGGGGGGCTGTTTTGTGGCTGATTGGTGGACTGTTCTGGATTGTTCGGGAAGAGGAGAAGCAAGAGGAAGGCGGGCTGATTTGCTGGACAGCCACTTGCAGGTATCAGTTCTTCTTTGTTCCCACCCACCCACCCTTTTCAGAGTACATCCCCGCTGTGGCAGATCTGTTTGAGATGGCCGAGAGACATGTGAAGATCCCGACATTCCCCACGTTTCCGGTGGACCGTCAGTTGGACGGGAGCAACTACGGCATATGGAAGGTGACGATGGAATCCGTTCTGGAGTCCTACGATCTCGCCGATTTCGTCGTTGTTGGTGTTCCACGGCCGGAAGTAGAGGAAGGGGAGTTACCGTCAACCCGAAAGGACCGGGAGGCCCAGACGCAGATGTGGGATCGCGTCAACGCCAGGGTCCGTTCGTTTATTTTCCTCAACTGCACACCGCAAGTAATCAGTCATGTCAAGCACATGACGCTGGCCAGAGGTATATGGCAGCATTTGGCCTCACTTTATAACACGGTATCGCCCATGAAGAGGATTTCTTTGGAAGTACAGATGCGGGTTATGAGCCCTGCAAAGTCGTCGACGATGCGGGAGCATATTAACAAGCTGCAGGCTCTTCAGCAGGAAGTTCTTCAAGCTGGGAAGGAGATATCGTCAGAGGACATGGCCATCACGTTGCTGTCACATTTGCCCTCTTCGTACTCAGCATTCTACTCGTCTTTGATTACCAGTGGCAGGCTCAGCACCATCACGTGGGAGGAGCTTGTGCCCATGGTCTTGGACCAGGAGGAACGATTCACGAACCCTCCTCAGGGTGGAGGTTCGGAGGCCTTAACTAGCCAACGGTCGAAAGGCCGTAACTCGTGCAAAGGGAAGGCTTCATCGGAGAAGTCTTCTGAGAAGAAGTCCGACGTTGACCGCGAGAAACTGAAGGCAGAGAGGACTTGTAATGATTGTGGCGAGAAAGGCCACTACTGGAGGCAGTGTCCCAAGCGGAAGACCGAGAAGGGTGAAGACTCCTCAGCAGCAATCATGAAGACTCCGGCTTTTGTGCACCTGGAGGTGATGGACACCGATGCTTCATTTTCTTCAGGCAAGGAGGAGATTGGAGGACTCTCCGCAACGGATACTCGGGAGTGGATTCTCGATAGTGGTGCTTCCAGGCACATGACTCCTTCCCATTCCGGTTTACAGGATCTCTGCAGGTGTTCTGGTCAGATTCTTACTGGGGATACGTCCACTATCCCAGTTCACAGTGAGGGCAGGATGGAGATAGTTCCCGATGGCAGAGGGGGGAAGCATTCCTCCCAGGTGTTGTATGTTCCGGCACTTGGTTATCATCTGTTGTCAGTGCATCAGGTTTGCAAGACTGGCGTACGGGTGGAGTTTGATGAGCATTTTGTTGCTCTCCGGGACAAAGCAACAGGCCAAGTGGTTTGGGAAGGTGGAGTGGAGAATGGAGTCTACAGGCTTTCAGCACTCTCTCTCCCAGGTCCTCAAGATTGTGATGAGTGGCAGTATGGTAATAGCTACTCAGGTGTGGATACGCTGCAAGTGCGAGCTTTCCGGGACCAGATGGTGGATAGCTTACCAGTAGATGGCAGCAGTTGGCAGGAACTTTCCAGTACTGAGGTTGGTAGTTCTTGTGTTCGTGAGTCAGAGGAAGCTGAACAGGTCACTTATGCTCTGATGTCTCGTAGTGTTCGGGACATAGAACTTCCAGTAGTTGAGGATGTTCTTTCCACGGGGACCTTCAGAAAGCCAGGCAGGTGACAGGTGATTACTTGCAGAAGGAGGTGGTTTCTCCAGGCTTTGTGGTTCCGGATTCAGAGGGGGTGGTTGACAGGTTTCAGAAGGCCTTGCGTGGTCTTCAGAAGGTTTCCAGGACTTGCTTGTGCACCGTAACAGGTGTTGATCCTTGTGAGCAGTGTGATGTCTCTGTGATTCAGAAGCTGTATGGTTCATGGATCTGGTTGATGGACACCGGATTGGACGGGAGCTTCCTGATGAGGCAGTTGAGCTCTTGGTTGCAGATGTCTCTTTGTGAGGCAGGATTGCGTTTCCTGTGGTTTCTGCGGCATGCGAAGGATCATGGACTCTTGTACACAGGAGGGGGATTGTTGGATGGAGTCCGACTCCACGGTTGGAGTGACTCGGTTTGGGGAGGAGATCCGGACTCGAGGAGATCTACTTATGCCCGAGGAGCAGTTTTACGGAGCATGAGGAGGTTACATTGCAGGTTTGGGCTTCCACTGGAGGAACCCTTGGTCATCCAGAGACACTTTGTTCGTGAACAAATTGTTGCTGATGACATCTTGCTGGAGTTCTGTTCGACGGAGGACAGTACGGTGGACCTCTTCACGAAGTCGCTCTCAGGATTTGCTCAGGCGGCACCCCAGCTCCCAGTGGTTGGTTACACAGCCAGGAGCTGAGAGGGGGTGTTAGAAGTCATCTCCTGTCTAGTTTTATACACCAGGGCCTTTGTTGTGGGTGTGCCCGCCCTTATGAGGTGTTTTCCCATTTTTCCCCACACTCCGTATTTTTCCCCTATTTTTTCCCATTTTTCTGAGGCTTGGGAGGGCTGCCAGGTGATGCCAGGAGCACTCTGAAGCTGGCCGACTGGATCTACATCAGTCGTGGGCTGTCAGAGTGCTGGCCAACTTGTTCTGACTAGGCGGAGGCATCTGTAGCTGGCCGACTGCTATTTTCAGCAGTCGTGGACATTTTTCTCAGTCGTGGGCTTTCCTGATGCTGGCCGACTGCCCTCTAGGGGAGTATATATAGGTCCTCAGCCCCCATGCCTTATTTGTATCATATCTCGAGATCTTCTAGTGTATATAGAGCAGAGTTACACGCCTACATCTCTCTCTCTCTTGTGCTGTTTTTCTGCCTGCGTTTTTGCTTTTGCTCGTGTTCCCAGATTTGGTCATCATCTCCGCTGCATATTCTGACAGCAACCAGTCCTTCAGTTTGCCAATAGAATTTCGACCTTGTGTCTGCAATTAGGCTTATCTGATACGGACAAGAAAGGGCAGTTTTTGTATGGCCTGGACACGCAAATCCAATGGGAGGTGCGTATGTTTAGACCAGCCACCTTTGAGGACGCACTCTCGCTTGCGCAGAGTGCAGAAGTGAAACACAATGGTGGCAAGCCCAAGACTTCCCAGCCGGCTTCTCCCAAGGCTAACGCCTCGGGGGGCAAAAGCCAGAACCACACGGGGTCTTCCCCAGGACAGAGCCCGGGAGCCTCTGGCTCCAAGAACTCGAACAATGCGTCTAAGCTTACTCCAGACCAAAAAGCGGAGGCAGGCAAGACAGGTGGCAAGTTGAGTGCTGAGGAGCTTTCTCAGTACAGGAAGGAGGGTAGATGTTATTTTTGTCACACAAAAGGACATACTTCTCGGGATTGTCCGAAGAAGCCTCCAAAGGCCGCCGCCGCCTCCACAGCTTCCGTGGTGAGCATAGCTCCACCACAGATCCCAGCGGCTACCCCTACTTCTTCAACCCCCGGTGCTTCAGTTGGAGCAATTATTAGCCGGGAGCTTGAAGATAAGCAGAAGGGCGCCCATGACCAGGAGTATGAGCGCAACGAATTGCTCAAGTCCTTTGGCTACATAGGTGGCCAGAGAGTCGTCGTCTTGTTTGACAGCGGCAGCACGGAGGATGTGATCACGGAAGAGGCCGCTAGGCGTGCCTGTTTCGAGCTAAACAAGTTGAGGGTTTTAGCACAGGTATGACAACGAGCGTCAAGTATGAAGCTCTAGGTGCTAAATTAGTGATTCAGGGCATAGAGTTTGTGCGTGACTTTATGGTTGCCCCTCTTGTAGGAGCAGACATAATTTTGGGTATCCAGTGGTTTCACAAGTTTCTTCCTGATGTCAAGTGGGACAAGCACGCGTTCCAGATTGATCGGAATGTGTCAAACACCCCGGTGACCATTAAGTGTGAGCCAGGTATTCCAAACTTTCCGCTCATAAGCCACTTGCAGGCTAAGCGAGCAGTCAGGAAAGGCGCACAGTGTGCGATGATTTACGTCCAGACAGCCCAGACGATGGCCAGTGCTTCCGAGAAGTACTCGGTTCTCCATGAAAAGTTCCAGAAGATTTTTCTTCGGGACAATCTCCCTCCCCAGCTTCCCCCGTCCAGACCGGAGGATCACAAGATTGACCTCCTCCCAGGCTCGGAACCCCCGAGCAAGTTTCCGTATCGCCTTTCTAAGGCAATGGAATCGGAGTTGGACCGCCAACTCCAAGAATTGTTGCAAGCTGGCTTCATCCGCCCCAGCGTGTCGCCATTTGCAGCACCGATCTTATTTGTCAAGAAGAAAGATGGGTCTTCTCGGTTGTGTGTATATTATCGTGCACTCAACAAGCTGACTATCAAGAGCAGATTCCCGATGCCTCGAAATGACTATATTCTCGAGAGGCTGAATGGAGCTAAGGTGTTCTCTAAATTGGATTTAAAGAGTGGGTACCACCAGGTTCGGATTGTTGAGGGGGACATCCCCAAGACAGCTTTCCGTACAGAACGGGCCCACTATGAATTTGTGGTCATGCCATTTGGATTGACGAACGCCCCAGCTACATTTAACCGCATGATGATGCGTATTTTCCGGGAGTTGATTGGAGTGTGTGTGTTCATATTTCTGGACGACATACTCATATTTTCAGCTACAGTTGAGCAGCATGACATTGATGTGGAGAAAGTCCTTAAGTTGCTGGAAAGCAACGAGCTCTATGTCAATGAAAAGAAGTCAGAATTTTATCTGTTCCAGGTACATTACTTGGGATATATAATCAGTGCCGAAGGCATTCGACTTGATCCGGCTAAAGTGGCCGAGATTGTTAACTGGGAAGTACCTCAGACTGCTTATGACATTAGATCATTTGTGGGTATATGCCAGGCATATTCCACCCACATTGATAAGTTTTCTGATCTCTCGGCAGACCTCACCGATCTGCTAAAGGGAGTGAAAACAAGGAGGCAAAAGATTCGAATGACTCCACGAGCGTTGGAGGCATTCCACAACCTCAAGGTGGCTTTGTCAGAAGCGCCTTGTCTAGCCCTTGCCTCGTGGGACGAACCATTTCAAGTGATCACCGATGCGAGTAACATCGCAATTGGAGGTGTATTGCAACAGAATGGTCATCCGGTAGCTTACATGTCTCGTAAGTTACTGCCCGCCGAAAAGAATTACTCAGTCTATGATCGTGAACTCCTAGCAGTCATTCAAGCCTTGAAACATTGGAAACATTTCCTGACTTCGAGGTTCGTACTGACCATCAGGCATTGCGCTGGATTCAGACGATGCCAAGTGCACAGTGGAGTGATCGACAACACCGCTGGAGTCAGATATTCCAGCAGTTTGGTGGCATGATTGAGTACCTTCCAGGAAAGGCCAATCCAGTGGCCGATGCTTTGAGCAGGAAGGGACAAGTATCTACGATTCAGACCACTAGACTGGACCTTGTTGGTACAGGACTAGAAGACATGAAGCACACGTACGCGAATTCCGAGGAATTCGGTACTCAGTGGGAACAGGCATTGGATGCCACAGGACCATGCCATTTTCTGATACGCGATGGTTGGCTTTACTACAAAGGCCGACTGTGTGTCATGAAATCATTCCGGGCAACTCTTCTCCATGATGCCCATGACGCCATTACAGGTGGTCATAGGGGCATGAATTCGACTCTGGAGAAATTAGAACGGCAATACTATTGGCCAAAGATGAGGCGTGATGTGTTTACATATGTACAACGCTGTGACATTCGTCAAAAGGTGAAAGCTCCTCGTGGAAAGAAGATAGGGTTGTGACAGCCTTTGCCAATTCCTGAGGGTCCTTTCCAAGACATTTCGATGGACTTTGTCACAAATCTGCCTCCCAGTCCGAGTAAGCGTAATACACAGTGTTTGACTATTGTTGACAGGTTCAACAAATTTGTGATGCTTATTCCTTGCAGGGCCAATGTGACCGCCGAGGATGTTGCCCAGCTATTTATTCGGCATTGGTACCCGATTGGTGGGATTCCTAGGACCATAGTGTCAGACCGAGATGCCAAGTTTACCAGTCATTATTGGAGGGCATTGTTTGATAATTTTGGTACTAAGTTGAATTTTTCCAGTGCATTCCACCCACAGACAGATGGCCAGACAGAGATATACAACCAGTTGGCCTTTGATGTGCTGAAGTGCTATGTCCACGATCAGCAAGGTAAGTGGGAATCGTTTTTGCCTTTAGTTCAAGTTGTTTTGAATGACTCTTTTTCTTCAGCTATTGGCAGGACTCCATATGAGGCAGCGTTTGGAAGGTCTTTCCAGTCGTTGTTAACCAGGACTTCGTCTTCAGTACCGGAGGCGAACAGACTGACGGAGTCTTACTAGGAGATCCTCGAGTCCGTTAAAGACAGATTGGCTAAAGCGCAAGAGGCCTACACTCGATAGGCCAATAAAGACCGAAGGGACATGAAGTTTTCGGAAGGAGATTGGGTATATCTTCGGATTATGAAGCAAAGATTAAAGCAGGTGGGCAAGCGATGCCCAAAGTTGTCTTTCAGGAGCTTCGGACCATTCTCCATCCGGAAAAAGATTAATGAGGTGTCTATGCAGTTAAAGCTACCTCCGAGTTGGACTATGCACGATGTATTTCATGTCAGTTGGTTGAAGCCATATGCAGGTCCACCCCCTTCCGAGGTCAAAGACGAAGCGGAACCAGACATCATTGATGAAGCAGAAGTAATGGTTCCAGAACAGATCCTTCTGCACCGTTTCAAGCATGGCTCAGGCCGAAGACTACGACAGTTCCTCACGAAGTTTCAGGACCGAGGAACTCATGAAGCGGTATGGCTCGACAAAGAATTTTTCGAAGACTATCCGGCATTATTGACGGATTATTTGGAGGCTATGCAGCTTCCGTCAAGTTAAGCAGAAGGGGATGTCACGTGCATCCCGCACTTGGATGCCACGTAGACATTTCTATACAGAAGGTGCAGGACCTGGGATGGTGAACTGGTCCCATGTGAGCCCAGTCCGGGACGAGTCAGCCAGGGATCCATCTCAGTCGTCCGAGGTCAGGTGTGCATTGTCTTGCACATGAGTCCAAGGTCAGGTGTGCAATGTCCTGCACAAGCAGCAGTGCCAGTCCGCGCTGTGAGTCTCCCTCTGGAATGATGTCAGATGTGCTGTGTATCTGGTTTGCAACTAGATGCCAGACATCTGTAGGCATGTAGGTTTGCATGTAGAGATGGGGCCAGCCCATAGGGCTACCCCAGTGCAAGGATTTGCATTTTGCATTCTTAGTCTGGGCATGGGGGAGGTGTAGAACCACCCCCAAGGGGCCAGGAGGGCCCAAGATTTGCCCACCAGCCAAGGCATGGGCTGGAGGGGCTGTCGGCCAGCTGTACTACTGCTGGACAGGTAGCCGACCAGGTCTAGTACCCTACCCACCTAGTCGGCCAGGTGTAGGGAGCTGTCCCACACCTCTGCGCAGCATGCCCAGCAGCCAGGGTGCTGCCCAGAAGCATGCGCAGGCTGGACAATGTTTAACATAGTGTGAAAACACTTTAATAATTAAATTCAGTCGTGGAGCTCCCTGAAGCCAGTCGACTGCATAAAGTAGAGGGTATAAATACCCAAGACATAAATCATTTCACTCATCTCATAATTCACCAAGAGCTCCAAGCATTCAAGGGCCAGGACAGCCAAGAGTTTGCTAAAGCAAAGGGGTGAAGGACTGAAGGTCAAGGGCAGGTTTTCCAGCCAAGAAAAGGTCAAGTACTTTGTATTTGTTTCAGATTTACATCATTCTAATAAAGCAAATACACCATCCGTGGTGGGGGCCCTACAGAGGGTAATTGGGACCCAATACTGTGTCCTTCTCCATCTTCCCCTTCTCTCTCTATTTTCTGCACATCGTCTTTCAGTTTGTGCGTTAATTCCGTCGCGAAAAGAGTGCTGTTTTCTGAGTTTTGAAGTACCGATCCTTCTCCGAAGCTTCCACATATTACACTCCCCCTCTTGCTCAGAAAAAACGCCCAAGATCTCCTAGGGTTCTAATACCATGTCAGAATATGCAGCGGAAATGATAACCAAACTTGGGTAGACAAGAGCAAGTAGACTGCAGAAAATAAACAGCACAAGAAACACAGAGAGATAGATGTGTAAACTCTTCTCTATACACAAGATCCCGGAAAAACTGAATGAGAAAGTAGTGGGGACTGAGGGGCTATATATACATCTCCTAGAGGGCAGTCGGCCAGCAGCAGCAGAGAGTGCCCACGACTGGAGAAAAATCCCACGACTGAATAAATGCAGTCGGCCAGCATTCTGATGCCCACAACTGATCAAAACCAGTCGGCCAGCAGCCCTGAAGCCCACGACTGATGAAGATCCAGTCGGCCAGCACTGGGGTGCTCCTGGCATCATCTGGCAGCCCTCCCACCACTAGGAAAAAATGAAAAAAATAGGAAAAAATACGGGGAGTGTGGAAAAATGATATACGGGCGGGCACACCCACAACAGAGGCCCTGGTGTATACAAATAGATAGGAGATGACTTCTAACAGTACATACATACACATTTATATATAAGTATCTACATATAAATGCATGTATGTAGGACGAAGGTATATATATTCGTATGTATGTATGTAAATAACCCTACAAAAAGCAGGTAGAATTCCAACTAGCCCTAATCTAAACCTACATGATGGACAAGAAACCCTAGTTCATACCGTTCACTTTCTCACGGGTAATGCGCTCAATGTGGATCACCCACTTCCGTCTGTAGACCTGCACAACCTTGCCTTCTCTGCCCTTGTAGGTGCCTCTGATCACTTGGACCTCATCATCTTTCCGAACAGGAACAGATCGCACCTGGAGGCAGATTATAAACAAACACATGATCAAAAACCCTCACCCTAATCCGAATTGAGCGGAACCCTAAACCTATACTAAATTTGAACCTGAGATCTATCCCATTTCTTGTGAAAGCTTCAAAGGTTGAGCCATGGTCAGAGGGCTTACATTGTACTTGTTCTTCAGCGCAGAAGAGAGAGGGGAGCTCATGAGAACACGCCTCACGCTGGAAGGGGCCGTGAAGTGGGCCTTCCTCGACTTCCGTCTGGAGCTGCTAACTCCTGTACACACACACACACAGGTGTGAGCCAAACCACAACTCTGCAAAAACGGATCCCAGCAGCGTGCATACACAAAGCACATACTCGGATTATACTTCATCTTGAAGACCTTCCTCCCTGCAGAAAGCGACGCAGATGCCGGCTTCCCTATACCCTAAACCGCGTTGCCTGTCTATCTCTACCTTCGGAACATATCTCCACCATTTAACAATAAACATCTTATGTATGATTTGAAGATTTACATTATTTATGTATGATTTTAAGATTTACACATATAATATGTATTATTTGAAGACTTGCATTATTTATGTATGATTTTAAGATTTACACATATCATGTATGAGTTGAAGATTTTCATTGTTTCACAACAGATTTCTTTAGCTCCCTTTTTTCAGAAATAAATCTGACATCAGAAACAAATCGGAAATAAATTCTTCTTCTTTTAGCATGTTCTGGTCTACATGTATCTTTCTCGACCACCGTCGTAGCTGAAGATTGGCTCTCTCTCAATAGGGCTGTAGGCAAAGGCTTCCTCTCTCTCAGCAAGACTTTCGTAACTCCCTCTCTCAGGAAGACATGTATGGTAAATATATGGTAGCATGTATTGAGTTGAAATCATATGTTGCCACAAAGGAGGGGGTATTGTCTGCACAATAAGGCTTAGCATTGGAAAAGAAAGACACAAAGGAAAAGTTGGAAGCTAATTTGGAAGAGGCAAAGGCAAAGTTGCAAGGTGATTTAGAAGAGCCCAACCCCCATGCCCTCTCTAGATGCCATCATGATAGTTACATTGGAAGAGGAAAAATGATGAAAGAGTAAAGCGCTCAATGTGCGGATGGTTGACCTCACAAAAGGCCCCATGCCTAGGGAAGATGGTGACACCCTATGTGAGAAAAGGGAACTCACATGTACTCCATCCATAGATGCATGGCATGTGGGGGAAAATTAAGGAGGGAACAACCCCTCATATTGAGATTGCTAGACCATATATCACAAGGCGAGTTCCTCCCCCCAAGGCACTAAGATCTATCAAAAAGAGATGATTCACATCCTTGTTGGTGGAACATCGAAAGATGGGGATGGCCCAAGTGATGGAGGCTAGGAAAGCACATAAGCACCCCACATGACGGCATGGGATCTATGAGACCCGAGATGGATTGTAGTATGGAATTGCAAGTATACATAGCTCTATGGTCCGACACATGAGGCTTCATATAGACTTATACAGACAGAGATTATCTTTTATGTAGAAACTCATTAAATCCCCAAGAGAGGGCTATCTAAGGTAGCAGGTAATACATGACACAAACATTATCTTTTATGCAGAAACTCATCAAAGCCCCATAGAGACTTTAGCCTTCAGAGGATAGACACTAGTGAATTTCCATCACGATCTTGACCACATCTATGAGGATCACCTTTCAGCCCATGGACTTATCCCTCCCTATCTCCACCATTACACCCCAACTCTCCTCCATCATACATGACTCCACCCACGCCAGTTTCCCCTATACACATCTCCTCAACAACTTTGTTAGTGAATTCCTAACCCAAAGAGTGGTATGATGAAGAGTGAAAAACCACCAGGCTTCGCCCCTTACATGAGAGGGAACATGGGCTGATTTCAACACATGAGAGATACAATGATTTCAACACGTGAAAGATGCAATGCATCTTTCGCAAACTTTCTTATCAAAAGAAGTGTGTGCTTTTCACTAGATGCAAGAATAAAAGTTATACAAACTCTATTTCAGAGAGGATAACTCAAAAGCTTAAAATGTTTCCTTTTGAAGCTATATATGGTCAATATTGCGAGACACCCATAAATTTTTTCGATCCTACTTATAGAGTAGAGGTGTCTCGTGAATTGGTAGAGAGGATGGAAAAGTATATTGGTGCATTCTTAAGGAAATTAGAAACCCAATGGGTCGTTCCTCCTCCTGAGCTTGTGTGGCACCTATCTCATTTGAAGTGGGAAGGTCCTGTATAGTGGTGAGAGGTTTTTGAATACAAGTGTGGCAGGGATGGTAGGTGGTGTTTGTAATATTAACTCAGGAACTATTGTCTCGGAGGGTAACTTCCTTGTTAAGCTCATGCTCTCCATTCCCAATTGTGTGTCAAGTGTGGTTGTTACCTCTGGTGGTGCTTGGTATTCCTCGAGAGCCTGCTGATACGAGGCAATATCTTTTGCGACCTTTTCTTGCAGGCGCTTGGTCTCCTCTTCCACCTTTTGTAGGCTGCCCCTCATCTTTTTAGGCTTCCTTGGCTTCTTACCTTCATTGGCACCCTTGGCAATGCCTTGTAAGCTCCTTTGTCTCTTTAAGGACAGATTGTCCTTGTTGCAACTCTTCTAGTATGTTTTCTAGTGGCTTCATTTCTCCTTTGGCTTGTATTTCTGTTTCCTGAGTGTCTTGGGGTATGGGGATGTTACTTGCATGGCTTAGAACCTTCGTGTGAGGAGGTAAGGGTTGCACACTTTGATCCAGTGAGACCGAAGATAGTTATTCATTTCCCTGTGGATGTACCATGCCCAATCATCAAATTTCTCCTCATGTACTTTGGAGATTCTGTGGGGAGGGATCTTGTTGTATCTGTTCACTGGTTTCACTTGCATGAGCATCGATATCGCTCGACAGGCTCTTTCATCAACTTCATCCCGTATGTTCTCATACTCAGCTCCATTGGAATTAAAGGAGACCCACTTGAGTATGTCCTCCATGGGCATTTGATCTAGTGAGTGCACATGTGACTGAATGGGAGGGGGCAATTGTAGTGCATCTCTGATTATGGCTTCAATGTGATGAGAACCTGCTCTGTAGATCCATCTGGCTTTGTGATGGTTCCCCCTTTTTGTATTCTTGTCATAGGATTTGATAAATTCGGCACATAGTGATGGGTTGATTGTCCGAGGGAGTACCTCTTCCATCTTTCCTAGCCCCACCTTCTCTAGCTTATAACGCACATTAGTGTCTTCCATAATCTTTAGGCACTCCGGGCTATGGCATTCCTAGAACTAGAAGTTAGGGATGTTTGGGTTGGTAGGTTTGGTCTTAGATCGTGTCCTGCGCTCATTGACGTGCCCATGCCCATAGATTGTGCTTCATCTTTTGTGTCGTGCTGGAGACCAAAAAATCCCTTAGCCATATCAAAGATTCCGCTAGATTTCATAGGAGAAGTTAGTTTTTCTTCTTCTCTAATGCCAAAGAATCTTAGCCCTTCTTCCATGGATTTTTCGCTACTTGTTTATATGGTGGTCAGATTTCTCCAAGCTGCTGTAACACTCAATTGAGTGCTCACCGAGCAACCTGAACTAACACTTCTTTTGTAGAAAGAACCTGGGTGATTCGATGCATTGTCGTCGGGGGTAAGGTTATCTCCAATGAGTTTCCTTGATCTCAAGTGCATGAGAATGTGTTTCAACAAGCTAAACCACTACTCTAACATCTATGATTGGTTTTCTATCGAGTTGACTTTTCTTGTCGTGAAATAGCTAATCTTCGTGAAACAGGAGACTATAGTTTACGTGGTGAAGTAGTAGGCTGTGTCTCACGTCGTGAACCATTCGTGTTTCACGCGTTGAAATCTCAGCTTAGAATTGTAGTAATTTGAGTCAGGGTGATGTTAAGGCTCACCCTAACCCTCCTTGAAACACATCCAAAAAGAGCTTGTGCCTGGCGAACCGCAACTGTCGTGAGGATCTTTCCAATAGCCGAGCTCATAACCCTCAAGCTCTCCAAGCTCTACAACTCGAGAATCAATTCCACCGCATCTCCTGTGAGCATTGTCACACCGCCGCGTTGCATTACGGGTCCTCGTCCCTCCTCTCACCTCACTTCACTCACACACACACTCACTAGCATGCATTAGGGAGAGAGATTAGCGCAAGAGGATTAGCAAGAGCAAGACTCAATTGCACAATGGGAGAGTCTCTTGTATTATGAGAGAAATTCACTTATATACATGGCCATAAGTGTTCACACTCACTTAAACTATGGCCATAAGTGTTCACACTCACTTATATACATGGCCATAAGTGTTCGACCGGCTAGGCACTTTAGGCTCATAAGAGGCCTAATGCTATTACAATGACTACTCTCATAATATATCCATGAAGTACATCACTTACTCTCATAATATATCCATGAAGTACATCACTTACTTCATCCTAACTTGCTACCACACGCTCTTGAAACGGGAATTGTCATAATAAATACTTCGTCACACCATTACGGGCGCCCGTCCAAGTTGTAGCTTTGGACACTATTGCTTGATATCTTGAAAGTATGACCCTTTGGTGTATCTATCGTGACTCCTTGATGTAAGATAATGGTGGTAGCTCTTGTTAATCCTAGAATCGGATTAACATTCTCCCCTTCCCGATGATGATCGCGTCCTATCATGATCGTGTTGAGACCTTTGTGTGGGGAGAATGAACAAGCTTTATTGATGGCTGTGATAAACCACACCTCCAAGAGGGAACTCTACACATTCACCTAATGGACGAGCAATGGAACACAACCGTCATGGGGTACTAATGCTTCGAGCTCATGTCTCTTGAAGCCTCCAAGCTCGCATATATGCTCCAAACTCTAAGCTCCACCTCCTCACTGTCACCGTGGAGTTGCTCACACCATCACATAGGCCAATCACACTCTCTCTCACTCTCCCATACAAACATAAACACACAAGCATGAGAGAGGCATAATGCTAGAATGCTCTCACTCCTCACTCTCACAAGTACAAAGGAAGAGCTCTCAATAGCACAAAGGAGATTGTGTCCTTTCATTATGAGAAAATACCTTATATACAATTGGCCCTTATTCACACGGGTGCCTAAAACTTACTAACTAGGCCTTGGGTGGCCAATGTCTCATAATGTACAACCTTTATAGTGCCATTACATAATACTTATTAATGTTCTCAATTGAGGATCATGGTGTTAATCCAAATGGGATTAACATTCCCTCTTTCCTGAAGTAGGTTCTGTCCTCAGAACCTGTTTTACTGAGGTCCGAAGACCTGGTCACCGAATTCATGGCGATAGAAATTACGGCGAGACTGGAGTTTCCTGAGTGTGCGTCGGAATGTTGAATGGGACTTCCTGAACCCGGTGTCGATCATGTTTTCAAATGTTATGTGCATATAACCCGGAAGACATCTTAGACGATGGTAATATATCATCATACCTCTGTTTGTTCGCCCTTGGTTCGAATTGTAGATGCTGAGCCTCGTAGCCATCATAAGGTTCTTTAGGTTGGTCTATCAGAACCACTAATAACTTCATGAACCTGACACTGGCTTTACAATTGCATTGTTTACCATGATGATTCAACTCAGAGATGCACATACACACATAAACCTCAGCACCAATGCTGTCCACACACAGCCCAAAATTTTAAGGGGATAACTTCTTGGACTCAAAAACATTGTTTGCAAATGCTGAAAACAACTGAGCGTCGCTCACAAATTCTTAGAAATGCGTCCAAAACAGTCCTCCACTTTGCAAAAACCTTTAATTTGCTCGTATTATGCATACAAGATCATCCACATAGCATTTGAGCTCAACTATATACAAACATTCCACTTTGCCTTGTTGTGATGGGTTTTTCCGAGCCTTCCAATCTTCCAAAACACTAGGAAACGATCAAATCAAGTGTGGACGATATACATTAACATCCATACATCCTCCATGTAGCATATAAACATCATCTGAGCTCACAAAGTGCCAAGTACATATGCCAAAAATAGCTCTATGTTTTGCTCGAGAACTTATAAACTGTTAATTATCGGCACTAATCCACTTCCACTTCACTCCGTATGCATCCGAATCTTAGGCCCAAGCATTCATTGACTTTGTATCAATGTGCTCTAACTCCGTATGCAAGGAATTAGTCCAATTTTGAAAGAGGAGAGAGTAATTGCTAATTTAGTGAAGCTCTATTCATTAATCTCAGTTAACAGCTCTGCTAAACCTATTTAATCCAGCTTGTTTCGCATCATTGCACCCAAATTAGTGCTTGTGGGTTCTATCAAAAGATACATACATATGTAGGCCATGATAAAAGACTGATAAAGAGAGAGCACACACACAAGAGAGCAAATCCTAATTCCCATTAGTATAACCCTAACTAAAGATAGAAGCCATATCCACTCTCACACAATGCATAATAGAAGAGAACTACATACCACACACTAAATGTGCCGTGTTCACACACCAAATAGCCTTATCTAATGTCCACACACTGTGGCCAGCTGGACGCGGCCATTTATTGTCACACACATGCTGCTATCTACCATGCCAGCACATATTGTGCCTAGCTCTAGCTGTCAATCATCGAGCTTGTAATCTCAATATTTGGGGGGGTTGTTTTTTGAATTTTAAATTAGGGAGATATTGTCATTTTTCCAAAAAGGCAAGTGGGAATAAAAAAGTCAACCTTTTTCTGACACCCCCTTACACCCTTCATAAATGATCCCCAAAATGAACAATTTGACAACTCATGGGCATCTACTCATTCAATGCTCATTAGCCTTAATGAGTTATGTAAAAAAAGTGATTAAAAATTAATCAAAGATTAATCCTTTCACTAATATTTCCCTTTTAAACTAATCAAGGGCTCTAATTAACCCTTAATCACTAATTAATTCATACAATTGAGCACATCATTGGATAGAGAAAGGGATTGCTAAGCTGTGTGCATTAACTAATGTGTAAATTAATCTAAAATAGGAGATTAATTAAGCTCTTAATTTTGGTCTCTTCTCTTAAGGTAAAATTAAGCAAAAGAGAGTCAAATTTCTCCGATTGATGAAGAAATTGATGTAATTAGGTGTTTTGATGCATCTAGATGCTCTCAAAACACTAAAAAACACTAATTCCGACTACTTAACACCATGACCAAATTAGACCCCAAAAAATATATTTTCTAAAAATTTTACCTCTTGAACAAGATTAATCACCCTTAATGACAAAAACAATCCATTAAGAGAGATTAGTTGATTTCAATGATTTTTTGATATTTTTGAGAAAATTTTTCAATGATTAAGCTACTCGTAATGCTTGCTAACACTCTAATGCATACAATTCCAACAAAAAACACACAATTTAAGCTAAAATTAATGATTCTAGTTCTATATTTAACTCTAAAGAGAGATAACATTCACTATTAATTGCATTCTATTGCATTGTTTGATGTAATGCATGCAAACTAAGCCTAATACACTCTATGTGCAAAGCCCTAGGAACATTAAAAACCACATTAACAATAACAATTTAAGCTAAAATTAAGTAAAAAAACATTCTTTACAAAAATAAAAAAGAGAGCTATTCTACACCAAATCACACACAAATTACCATTAAATCCACATCTTTTTCATGGGAAACCATTAATGAAGACAATGGGAGAGTCTATTGTATTATGAGAGAAATTTACTTATATACAATGGGAGAATCTATTGTATTATGAGAGCAATTCACTTACATACATGGCCATAAGTGTTCACACTCACTTAAACTGTGGGCTGGCCGGGCACTTTAGGCTCATAAGAGGCCTAATGCTATTACAATGACTACTCTCATAATATATCCTAACTTGCTACCACACGCTCTTGAAGTGGGAATCACCATAGATATTCCGTCGGACCATTACGGGGGCCCGTCCAAGTTTTAGATTTGGACACCATTTCTTCATATCGTGAATGTATGACCTTTTGGTGTATCTACCTTGAATCCTTGATGTAAGATAATGGCGGTAGCTCTTGTTAACCCTAAGAATGGGTTAACAAACAAAAGCCAACCTATGTTTTCCACAGCCATCACCAAAGCAATTGGCCACTGCACAATAGTTAAGTGGACCCCCTCATCGCGGCTAGATGATAGCCAATCTATTGGATGTGGAAGAAAAACCATCGTCGGAGCCGCCAGCCAGCTACTCACCAAAGAAGGGGACCGCGTGTGGGCAGGGCGGATACTGTTGGGGCAAAACAAGGTCCCCTTTGTTCCATGCCATGCTCTTCAACAATGTCACTTCCAAGTCAGTGTAGGGAGCCACAATGTTGTAGGGAGCGCTGAAGCTTCAACGAAACAAAAAAATTTCAGAGATCTCTATTTAAAAAAAATCAAAGGTTATACCTTATAAAGGTTTAAACCTTTGTACCTAAGACCCTGTTTCACGGAGGAATTGACAAGTGAAGATTCAAGGCTATTTTTACAACAATCGGGAGGTACTCTGCAAACGACACCTCTCAGATTTTCATTGCACACCGGTGATTTCACTTCGAGCTAACAAATTTGTTGATTTCCTAGAGCTTGGACTTGAGGTTAGTGCTTGTGTTTATTCTATTGCATCTCATTTAGAGGGTTTAAAGGAATCTAATAACCCTAATGAGTCCGTAAAAGTGGAGATCCTAGTCATTTGTTAGACACACGACAAAGGCAGTGGCCGATCCTGATCTCACGATGATCGATGATGATCTTCTTGATGATAATTTGGTCAACACAAAACAATTTAAGGCTCTAGATCCCGTACTTTGGACATTGAGGCCAAGTATGATAAGAAACTCCTCTTTCTTCAGGAGTTAAAGGATAATATGCAAGATTCTACCACGGTAAGTGCTTCCGTGGGAGGGATGCTACTGGCTCCTACCCAAGGGGGCAATGTGAATGTCGGTACATCTCACTCTAGAGATGATGTTGCTATTCTAAAAGATTTGAAACCTCTGACTTTTAATGAGGGAGGAGAAGGAACGCAATAAGGATGCGGTCAACACTTTTTTACAAAAGTGGCAGAAATTGGCCTACTGCATGGGCTGAATTTGAAAGTGCATTCATGAAAGAATTTCTTCCAAAGAATGAGATGGATCATAATTGGGAAGCATGAGACAATTGTGAGATGAGAAATCTCACATTGACTTAGTATATCTCTAATTATCGAGAAATCATTCTCAAGTTAAAAGGAATGGACAACTTTCAGAAAATTCATGGATTTATTTACGGATTAGACTCAGACTATAAGAATCATGTTAAATAAAACGAGCCAAAAACTTTAGAAAAAGCAATTAAGTTTGCTCAAATTTTTGACAACACTGTCAGAAAGAAAAAGCGTACGCATAATGCACAACAAACATTTAGTGTGTCAAGCATCAAGGTCAAGTCATGCTGATTCTACTCATGCGTGTTGTGTCACGTCATCGATGTGGGTGCCAACATTTGGAATGATGTGAGTTGGTTCGAATGCATGGCCACGTTAAAGGTCACAAGGTGCGACTTCTGATTGATGATAGTGCTGATTCTACTCATGCGTGTTGTGTCACGTCATCGATGTGGGTGCCAACATTTGGAATGACGTGAGTTGGTTCGAATGCATGGCCACGTTAAAGTGCGACTTCTGATTGATGATAGTGCTACACACAATTTCTTGAACTATACTTTAGTCAAGAAATCAAAGTTGCCACAAAGTCCAAGTGATCATAAGTATGTGGTTTCTTTGAACAGCTATGATAAAGATGTTTGGGATATAGTAGTTCGTGATGTTTTATTAGTCATTCGAGGTCATGAGATGCATTTGGATTTTCAAGTTATGCATATCACTCGAGTGGATGTTATTTTAGGTCGAGAGTGGTTATATAACATTGGTCAATCTTTCTCTAGAAGTTATTTGCATAATTCTTTTGAATTTGAAGTAGACGGTAACAAAGTGCACTTGCAAGGTGAACATGATGTACTCTCCTCACCTTTTATATGCTCTATGGAACTTAATTGCCTTGTACGAGCTAATGAAGTAAAAAATATATTTTTGTGCTACATGAGACTTGACGATGTCATTTATTTTTCCGCATGTGAATACATAAGTGGTTTGAGTGAGCATAGTGTTTACATGACTTCTTTTCAATCAAAGCATGTTAACAATAAAAAGTTTAATGAATCCTTAAGCAATTGTTACAAAAAATTAAAGATGTGTTTCTAAATGAATTACTGGAAGGATTACCTCCTGTCTACAATGCTAAGCATCCAATTGAAGTAATACCTGGCTCAAAGCTAGTAAGTAAGCCTCCTTATCGGCTTAGTTTTAAGGAAGAACAAGAAGTAGAATGACAGTTAAAGGAATACCTTAAAAGTGGATTCATTCGACCAAGCGCTTTGCCTTGGGCTTTACCAATTCTATTGGTGGGGTAAATGGGTCTATGTGACTATGTGCGTAGACTACCGTGGTTTGAATCAAATCATGATTAAGAATAAGTACCCTTTGCCACAAATAGACTATGTGCGTAGACTACCGTGGTTTGAATCAAATCATGATTAAGAATAAGTACCCTTTGCCACAAATAGATGAGTTGTTTGATCAACTCCAAGGAGAAAATTACTTTACGAAAATTGATTTACGATCCGGATATCATAGAGTGAGAATTCAAGAAGCGGATGTCCAAAAGACTCCTTTTCGAACTAAGTTTGGTCACTATGAGTTTTCGGTCATACCCTTTGGCTTGACTAATACTCCGGGCACATTTATGACACTCATGGATAGTGTCTTGAAGCCCTATTTAGGAAAATTTGTTGTGGTTTTCCTAGATGATATCTTGATCTACAGCCGTATACTAAAAATAACATCTCGTATACTTTACGGCAAGTATTTGAGTTACTAAGGAAGCATTCAAAGAGAGTAAATATGAATTCTTCATAAAGGAAATTCAATACTTAGGTCGCATCATCTTGGAAGATGGCATGCATATGGATACAATGAAAGTTGAAGCCATATTGAAATGGC
Source organism: Cibotium barometz (assembly GCF_041138505.1). Classification (NCBI taxonomy): domain Eukaryota; kingdom Viridiplantae; phylum Streptophyta; class Polypodiopsida; order Cyatheales; family Cibotiaceae; genus Cibotium; species Cibotium barometz. The sequence goes on along the minus strand of NC_141080.1, from coordinate 44,775,297 downwards.
CACAACCCACAAACTTAGAAGAATTACTAATTTTTATTAGTTTGTCTGGATCCTATAGAAAGTATGTTCGAGATTATGCTAAGATAGATGTCCCCATGACAGATCAGCTTAAAGGAAAGGGAAAGACCTTCGTTTTGGGAGATTCCCAGCAAATAAGTTTTGAAAAACTTAAGGTAGCTATAGCTATAGCTCCCATTCTCCAGGTTGTTGATCCGAATCAACCCTTTGTGGAGACGGATGCTAGTAATGATGCAGTAGGAGCAATCCTCTTACAAGGGGGGAAACCTATTGCATTTGAAAGTAAAAAGTGGACAGAGCTCAACAAAATTATTTAGCTTATGAAAGGGAGTTATATGCTATTATTCATGCCTTAAAGAAGTGGAGGCATTATTTATATGGTGCCAGATTTGAGATAGTCTTTGATCATGAGAGTATCAAATGGCTATCTAGTCAAAAAGAGTTGAAGGGATGCAAAGCTCGATGGGTAGAGTTGCTTCAAGAGTTTAACTTTAAACTGAGATATAGAAAAGGACGTTACAATGTGGTAGTGGATTTATTGAGTCGTCGTATGCCCATGGTTAACGAGTTAAGTTTTACTCAAATTAAGAGTGATTTTTTAGAATCACTCAAATTAAGAGTGATTTTTTGGAATCACTTAAGGGGGAGCGCGTTGATGATCCACATTATGCCCACGTGTGGAGTGTCAAAGAGAAGAGGGATCCCTTGACTATAAATAGATATAGCCCCATTAACAAGACAGACACTTCCACTAGTAGTAAGCCTCGAGAGATATTTCAAGGAGACATGTCATCTACAAGTGATGAAAGAAATCGTTGGAAGAATTTTTCCATCGATAATGGTTATCTACTTTACAAAGGTAGAGTATATATACCTTTAGACTCAGACATTAGGTGCCGTATTTTATATAAATGTCATGATAGTCCGAGTGCTGGTCATCCTCGAATATGGAAGACATATGCACTAGTGAAGAGACAATTTTATTGGTTTGGCTTAAGTAAGGATGCCCAAGACTATGTCTTAAAATGCCAAAAGTGCCAAGTCAATAAAGCAGAACGCCTAAAGGTAGATGGTTTATTAAGTCCACTAGAGATCAAAAATGGCAAGTGGGAGAGAATCTCAATGGACTTTATAGTTGGATTACCTAAAACAAACAGAGGCCACGATTCGATTTGGGTGGTCATGGATAGGTTAACTAAAATGGGTCAGTTTATTTTGACAAAAATGATAGTGACTACGCCTCAATTAGCCAAGCTATTCATTGAAAATATCTATCCACCACTATTTGGCTTACCTTGTCGATATAGTTAGTGATAGAGATACAAAGTTTAATAGTCATTTTTGGCATGCTATGTTTAAGAGATTTGACACCATGCTAAGTATGAGTACAATTAAACATCCTTAAAGCGATGGTCAAAACCGAGAGAGTCAACCAAGTCTTGTAAGACATGCTACCCATGCGTGCGTCGAGGAAGATTCGGATGGACTAAAAGGAAAGATTTTTGTGAATCAAATTTTGATACTGGATCTGGTTGGTTGGCCAGTTGGTCTTCAACAGAGAGTCGAAAGGACACATTTTGTAATACAATGGACTTAGAATTTTGGAGGATGATGATTAGTAATATTATGATTTCTATTGAAGGATTGTTTTAAAGTCATCCGAATATGTTATAAATGATAATTTCTACCTTAATTTTTGCATGAATCGCCAGCTAGGGGGCCTGGGAACTCTTTTCCTCGTGTTACCCCAGGCAAAACACAACCAAATCTTTATAAATGGTTGGCTAACCCATGGGCTGGTTGGGGTTAGAGGCTGGATTTGGAGGATTCCTGCGAAACAATTAAGATGCGATTAGTTACGTTAGTTAGATTAAGTCCTGAGAAGACCTTGTTCTATGAGAGGGGATCAGAGAGACGACCGTGCCTCGTTAAAGGAGGAAAAAAGCGATGATTCCATGGACCAAGTGCAAGTCTCTTCTTGATCTGACCATGTGACTTCAGGTTTGGTCAGATTAGTTTACTAGTTAAGACTTTGACTCGTTAGAGTAATTTCCTCATTAGAAGATTTTCCCATAGCGGAATCGCCTGTGCCTTCCAGGTGAGGGGAGTTTTTCCGGGCTCGGTGGGCGAGGCCGCGAGTGTGGATCCCCGCTCCATGTGGGAGGCCGACGCTGCTTCCGTCTCGCCGACGCTTCGGAGGGGGATCTGGTATCAGAGCTTTGTTAAAAGCTAATAAGGAGAAATGAATTCTTATCAAAAATTGATAGTAAAAACTAAAAAAAAACATTTACATATTGTATTTTCATTCCGTAAGCTTCATTAATGAAGATTTTTAATCAAAGAATTTGATTTTATAGATGGAAGTTCCACACTTATCTGGTGTTCCCAACCTCACCCAGTCATCACAAGACACGACTGCATTTGCCTTCGAGCATCTCATCTCTTCCGCTACAACTCGAATAAGCCAACTCGAATAAGCCAAGCCAGACTCGCATGCCATTTCGAGGATCGATAGTTTCCTGACCCAATGGAGAGACGATAACACAAGTGGTTTGCAAGGCAGTATGTCCATGCCTCTTGCGACCAGCGTGCGATGCTGAGGTAGAATCTCTCATTGACCATGATTCTGATGAAGTTAAAAGTGATACATGGTGTTATATTATATCACTCAATGCCTCGAAATTTTAGACTTTCGTGCCAGACATATGTCATAGATCTCTAATAAGATCATTTATCTTGTTTAAGAAATTATTTTTCGAACCTCTTAAGTCTTAGGATCTCGTGGACGATATCAAAATAAAAATTTAATAATATATCATTCTTGGTAGAATCATGAGACAAGGAAACTGTGGCCGTCAGCCAGACCCTCTCTCTGAAGAGGAAGAGCTTGACCCCGACATTCGTAAGGCTCTTCACAGAACTCAGCCACCAGGACCCTTCAAAGGTGAAGGGGAGAATCTGGGCGAGGCTGTGTGGAGAAATGGGTGGAAGCTATGGAAGAATATTTTGATGTCACAGGCTATAATGAGCGGAGCAAAATGGCTCTTGCCAGGCTGAAAATAGTGGAAACAGCTAGGGTGGCATGGAGGAACTATTGTGACACCAACCATCTAGACATGAATACCCAGTCTTGGAACGATCTTAAAGCCTATTTGAGGAAGAGATTTTGTTCCCCTGGGTTCTTAGAAACCAAAATATATGAAGTTTTAGAGCTAAACGAGGGGAGCAAAACCATCAAAGAATATCATCAGGCATTTTCTTTTCTACTCAAGTATTCACCACCTCTAGAAAAGAGCAACTCATGGTGGCCAGGTTCATTCGGGGAATGAACGAACCCTTAGACACACTGGTTAAGAATGCCAAGCCAGTGTCCATGGCAGAAGCTATCAGAATGGCGAAGGACTTCACCAAAGACTTCATCGTGAAAGTCCCACCAAAGCTAGCTCCCTTATTCAAAAGATTCCAGAAACCAGGAAGTTCTTCCAACCTTCCGCCTCCAAAAAGAGACACCAAGGTCCCAACCAAAATTTGGAGACGGGAAGCTTCAGGAATGAAGGAAGACCTTTCCCTTGAAGTACTTTCTCAGGAACTCTGGCTCTCTCAAGAATGCAAAGGGAAGAGCTTCAAAAAGTGAGAACAAATGCTTCGAATGTCAGGTACTAGCTCAAGGATTGTCCATCTCCTTTTGTGGGCCAAGGAAGCCAGGGTCCCAGAGTTCAGAGACAGACTCCTTCGTATTAGACCAGGTCCCCCCGCCAGAACCAAGGTAACCCTAGAAGAGTGCCAGCTCAACTTGCAGCCTCCATGCAAAGCAGTTTCTCTCCGAACTCCCTCCTAGAATTGGAACAACCAAAGAGAGAGAGTTCCACCTCAGACTGTAGCAGCTAGAGCAGTCACTATAGCTGATGAAGTGGAGGAAGAAAAAGGGTAGATCTATGCAACAATAGAGAATCAGGGGAATAACCATCAATTTTCAGTCCTCCAGACTCCAACAGAGTACTAGGGTAAGCAATTCAAGCTTTTGATTGATTCAGGCAGTACTCATTCTTTTATTTCCCCAGGATGTCTACGTAAATTAGTCCTAAATAAAAAATCAGGGAAACCTATGCAAGTGGAATTGACTAGTGGAAAGATTCTTTTCACACATCTTGAGATAAACCTTATTCAGTTTAGCCTAGATGGGAATGTAATAGAGTGCCAGTTCAGAGTCCTACCCTTGGGAGTCTATGATGGAATCCTTGGAATGGATTGGCTCCATGAGAATCAAGCTGATATTTGTCACAAAGGAACCACCTCTTTCCTTGACCTTCACGGGAATAAAGTTCAAGGAACTTGAATTTTCGGATCCCCAGTGCTACAATTAGTCAAGGCTTCCAAATTATTAAAAGGGCTCATAAAGAAACAAGCTGTTTATGTCGTTAAGATGAATCCAGTAGACATAAAATGCAAGGCTAAAGAACCAGAGTGGTTAAGTGAGTACGAAGATGTGTTCCTTCCTAAAGAGCTGACTGAGATGCCTCCGTCTTGTGAAGTAGATCATGAGATCGAGTTAACCCCTGGAGCTCAGCTACTAGTGGGTCAGCGTGCATACAAAATGCCAGTCCCTGAAGCTATAGAACTTAAGGAGCAGTTAAGACAACTATTAGAGCATGGATTTATGAGACCCAATGTCTCACCTTGGGGTGTGCACGTTCTCTTTCAAAAGAAGAAAGATGGAATGTTAAGACTCTGTATTGACTACAGGGGACTGAATTAATTAACCAATTAAAAATAAGTATCCTATTCCTAGGATTGATGAACTTCTGGATCGATTAAGTGGGACCCAAATGTTCACAAATATTGATCTCAAATCCAGGTACTACCAAATCAGAATCAAGGAGCAGGACATCCCAAAGACAGTATTCAATACTCGCTATGGGCATTATGAGTTCACAGTCATGCCGTTTGGATTGACTAATGCCCCGACGACATTTAATCGTCTTATGTAGGATATTCTCAGAGAATACTTGGATGATTTTGTTCTTGTCTTCTTTGACGATATATTGGTATACTCAAAGAATGTTGCAGATCATGAAGATCATGTGCGCAAGGTCCTTGAAATCCTAAGGAAACACCAACTCTTTGCAAAAAAGAGCAAGTGTTCTTTCTCTGTTGACTAGGTGGAATACTTGGGACTCATAGTATCAAAGGATGGTATTTCTCCTGACCTCGCAAAGATCCAAACAGTCCTAGAATGGCGGGAACCCAAGATAGTAAAGGAAGTCAGAGGATTCCTAGGATTAAGCGGATGGTATAGGATCTTTATACCCAGGTATGCTCAGATAGCATCCCCTTTAACTAACCTTCTCAAGAAGAGTACACTTTTTCAATGGACTACAATGTGGTGTCAGAGTGCCTTTGATAAACTGAAGACAGCCTTAGTAACCAACCTTGTCCTTAAATTGCCAGATTTTACCAAACCCTTTGAGGTAGTTTTACTGATGCCAGTGGGTTTGCCTTAGGCAGTGCTCTTATGCAGGAAGGTCATGCAGTGGCTTATGAATCCAGAAAACTCAGAACACATGAGAGAAATTATGCCGTTCATGACTTGGAGTTACTCTCAGTAGTGTATGCTCTGAAGTTGTGGAGACATTATCTTTTGGGACAGAGGTTCACCTTGATGATAGATCATCAAAGTCTGAAGTGGATCTTCACCTAAAGGGATCTCAACATGCGTCAAAGGAGATGGGTGCAGACCCTACAGGAACTCGATTTTGAAATTAAGTATCACCCAAGGAAAGAAAATGTGGTTGCAGATGCGCTCAGCAGAAAAGCCTCCTTGCTTGCAAACAATTACAGTGGTGTCAAATCCATTGAGTAGTGAAGTAAAGGAGAACATCATGTAGGACAAATTCTTTGCCCCTACTATTGCTACCCTTCTGATGTAGGAAAGTAAGACTCCTCAGGAAATGAGTTGAGTTCTGGGTTACAAATTGGATGAAGGATGCATGTATTATAATAATCGGCTATGTATCCCTAATAATGAGGGAATAAAGGGAAGAATTCTGAGAGAAGCCCATGATAGCCTGATAGCTGGACATCCAGGGTTTATAAAAACCTATATGTCTGTGAAGAAAAGCTTCTTCTGGCCAGGACTCAAAAAGGATGTACTTGATCATGTGCAAAAAGGATGTACTTGATCTTCTGGCCAGGACTAAAAAAGGATGTACTTGATCATGTGCAAAAATGCTTAATGTGTCAGAGAGTCAAGGCAGAGAGAGTCAAGATGCCAGGGAAACTGAAGCCTCTAGACATTCCTCAAATGAAGTGGGAATGTATCAGTATGGACTTTGTCACTGGATTACCTTCAGTGCAATTAGGCTACAACTCCATTTTTGTGGTAGTTGACAGGTTAACCAAAGTTGCCCATCTGACTCCAGTGAAAGAAATGTACACTACAATGGATGTTACTAGGGTTTTCCTTAAAGAGATCTTTAGATTACATGGCTTACCCCCAGGAGGGTAATAAGTGACAGAGATCCCAAATTCACATCAAAATTTTGGACTACATTCTTCAAAGCAGTAGGAACTTTCCTGGATCTCAACATAGCCTATCACCCCGAAAGAGATGGCCAAATTGAAAGAGTGAACTAGGTAATAGAAGATATCCTTCGGTCATGTTGCGGGCGGAAGGGAACCCAAGAAGTGGTTAAGCCATTTGCATCTGGTCAAATTTGCTTACAATGCTTCTTATCTCATCGAAGCATTGGAATGAGTCCTTTCAAAGCTTTGTATGGGCAAGATTGCCTTACACCATTGACTTGGTCTGACCCATTGATTAGAGTCAAAATGTCCAGACAAATGCTTGATGACATAGACTAGCAAATGCAATCAATTCATAAAGATATAAAGGCAACCCAAGATAGGCAAAAACAGTATGTAGATAAAAAGAGATTAGAGAGAGAGTTTGAAGAATCAGATATGGTCTTCATTCGAGTACAACCAAAAAGAAGTTTCTTATCCTTAGGGAAGTACAAGAAGCTCTCTCCCAGATACTGTGGGCCATATGCTGTTATAAAGAAAGTGGGAGATCTGCCTCCCTATCTCAAGGTACATAATATATTCCATGTCAGTTTGCTTAAGAAATATGTACCTAGCCCGAGTCACATGCTTGATGATGAACAATTGATCTCTCCGACTCAAGGCCAGATGGCAACCTGAGGAAATCCTTGACGTTTGGGAGAAGATATTCAAGAGCAGAGTCCTCAAAGAATTTTTAGTAAAGTGGAAGTTCTTCCCTCTAGAGAAGATGCCACCTAGGAGAAAGAAGAAGAATTGGCGAAAGATTACCCCCACTTTATGAGATGAGGACATCTCGCGTTTTTCAAGTGGGAGAGGATGTAAGATTCCTCCTCAGCCTGAATAATGAATAAGCTTTACTTCAATCCCCTGTAATCATTCCCTATTTCTGAATACAAGAAAATATTATTTTTTCTTGTTTTTACGTATGAGATGAAAAATTCTAGAGAGTGGTACTTCAATATTGAGATATTTTTAGATAAACAAATTCTCCTAATATCAAAAATATGTTTCCCTGAAATAGAAAATAAAAATAAATTTTTCAAGGTGCATTAGGAATCAATTAAAATTGATTTAAAAGACCTTAGCCTAAGGGTCAAGATTTTCTGAAATTTTTGGATTATGGTCCAATTAAGGTGGACCAATAAGATTAATCCAAGTGTTGGGATGAGATAAATCTAATGAATAAAAGAAAATACCCAAAAATGAGTAAATGCTCACATAAGATGAAGAGTTGACTGAGTACAAGGTTTATTAGTTTAAGAACTATGAGATATTACTAAAAAAATGAGATATTTTGGAGTAATCATACAATTTTGACACCTTGGTATTTTGGAAAGGGGGAGACTTCAAGGAGGAACCTATTTCACATATGTGAATGAGTTTTAAATTCAAAAATATTAAGATATTTTTATCTCTTCTCTCTCTTGGATCAAACTGGATCAAAAAGGGAGCTAAAATGGTCCAAATCTTGTCCAAATTCAGCCAAACTAAAGCTGGAAAATTCTAAAACTTAGTTGGACTTAGTTAGTGGCCTCCCTCACCTATAAATAGACCCTCATTCTTTTGTATTCTCATTTGTGAACTAGACCATGCTATTAGTATTACCTTAAAATAAGTATATTTTCTATTATCCCCTAAAAATCCTCTACATTTTGGAAAGATTGGAGCTTCTCTCTCTCTCTTCAACCTTCCTTGGAGCTTTCCTCAACATACTAACCAATTGATTGGTTGGGGGCCTCTCCTAAGAATAGAGAATCAAGCAAAACAAGAGATAAGGTGTGACTTTATGGTTTTTTATTAATCTTCTAAATGTTTTTCACTTCTCAACCCCTCTCAAGCTTGAGAAGTATTCAATTGAATGGATTTTCAATGCAAATGAAGCTCTCTAATGAATTTTAATATGAGATTAATCACATAAAGTTTACATTTATGCTTAATTTAAGATGTTTTTTAATGTATATCTCTCTCCCCCCAAAGAATGACCAATTAATCACATAAAGTTTACATTTATGCTTAATTTAAGATGTTTTTTAATGTATATCTCTCTCCCCCCAAAGAATTGATAAATGGTCATTCCTATGACCAATTATCAATTCAAATGATGCTTCTCATGGAGCAATTCCTATTTCTAAAATCAAACTCTATGTTAGTCAAAGAGATGGCTTTTTTATGCTTTAATGTTACATAAATTATGGTAAACTTAGAAATTAAGTCCATAAATTGGATATTGGCCCAAATGATAGTTACTCTATCATAATCCTATTACTAAGTCTTATTCTTTTAGAAAATATTAAAAATTATCAGTAATAGCACAGCAGAGCTACGGTAAAATTTTAAAAAATTAACACATAAATCATTTTTATGCATAATGTGAAAAGAGGACTTCCTACCATATTCTAGGATTAGTCATCCTATGTTAAATGAATAATTCTCATCATATCCATGGAAAATTAATTTTTAATATTTATGCATAAATAGTTAATTAGAGAAAAAGAGAAATTTCTAGTAAATTTATTTTTATGATAAAAGAGGAATTCCCATGATAATGGAGATCCATATATTCCAATGGAGAAAGAGAAAATTTGGAATACTAAAATAATAGATATTTTATTTAAAATTAAAGAGGAATTTTAGATAAATTATTTTTATGCATGAAAAATTTTAATGATAAAAGAGAAATTCCCATCATATTTAAAATTCAATCATTTAAATGGAAAAAGTGGAATTCTTATCATATTAGGATTAATGGATATTTTTATGTAATTTTTAAGAGAAATTTTAGTTAAAATTATTTTATGCATGAATAGATTTAAATGATGAAAGACATCATATTTGGAATTCAATCATTTAAATGGAAAAAGAAGAATTCTTGGTATATTTGGAATATTGAATATTTTTATTTAATTTAAAGAGGAATTTTAGATAGATTTAATTTATGTGATAAAAGAGGAATTCCCATGACATTTGGATTGCACTCATATGAGAAAAAGAGGAATTTCAAGCTTATTCAAAAAATAGATATTGGTATTCAGTTAGAAGAAATTTTTTATGATATTAAAGAAAAGAAAGATTTGAATTAATTTTAGGTGTCAAAAGATGAATTTTCACCATAATTCTACCTAGGGAATTAAGGTTGAGAAATTAAATAGTAGAAAGAATATCTTTAGATATTTTATGTGGCTAAATCACTAAATTGGTATTTACCCAAAAGTAGATGTTTATGTGAAGAAAATCCTTGTTAGAACTAAACCAAATTGTTAGACTACGAGAGGGATGGACAGTAAACCTACTTGTCCATCTCTCGATCTGAATCAAGCAAAAACTTCGTGTGACCAATTCCAATTCCTGAATACAAAGAATAGACCACCGTTGAATTAAACTAGTTTTCCTTTAACCGAAATCACCAAGAATCTAGTTGGACAGTCAGTCAAATCATGGGTAGATTACCCTAATGAGAGATCAAGGATTCTCATTATGAAATTGAAAAATTAAGAAAAAAGGAGTTTTTATGGAACCAATCTCAAACTGGAAATTTTACTTGCATAGAATCTCTGTTTTTATTTAAAGGACTGTTTTACGCCAGAATGCTGGAGGAAGCATTTGGCATGTGTTTTACTAAGAGGAGGTTCGTTTTTGTTGGAATTAGGGTTGCAGGAATGCACACACAACTTCAAGAAGATGAGAAAGCTTGAGCACAACACAGTAGTGTATTATGAGTGCCAATAATGAAAGATAACAAGCCCTAGAAGATAATGGGCGTATATACAATGCACGGGGGAAAAAACCTCCTAGTGAGGGAAAAAGTGCCCCGGCGGTCCTAAGTGTGTTCACACACATCACTACTATAATATGGTAACAAATCCCCCCTGGAGTGATGCGGTGAACAAGAGCTAGCACTCATGTATAGGGAAGTGTCTAGCTATGTGGACGAATCCACAAAAGGGAGTAAGCCCAAAGCTTTGCGAAAAGCTTCGAACTTCTCACGAGGCAGAGCCTTTGTGAAAAGGTCTGCAAGGTTATCCTGTGTTGGCACATAAGCCAAACTGATCTCTCCTGCAGAGAGTCTCTCCCTGACATAATGGTAGTGCACCTCAATGTGCTTCGTACGAGCATGGAACACTGGGTTCCGCGCAACTGCCAATGCGCTCTTACTGTCAGTGAAGATGGTGGTGGCAGATGGCTGCCCAACACCCAAATCAGCCATAAGGCGTCTGAGCCACACACACTCAACCGTAGCTGTGAAAGCTGCCCTGTACTCAGCTTCACAACTAGAAGTGGCCACAGTAGGCTGCTTCTTGCTCAACCATGATATGCATGAGCTTCCAAGCATGAAGCAAAAACCACTCGTGGACACGCGTGTGTCATAACAACCAGCCCAGTCAGAATCTGAAAAAACATGTAAATCTGGCGGCAATGATCCCCCCTTGGGATAAAACAACCCAAGATGCCGAGTACCACTCAAATAGCGAAAGATACGCTTCACTGCCTGCCAATGCTTAATGCCTGGGCTATGCATAAATCTGCTCACCTGTGAGACTGCAAACTGAATGTCTGGCCTCGTAATGCATACATAAATGAGGCAACCAACAGCTGTCTGATAGAGTGTGACATCAAAGTGATCTCCAGCATCATGAAGACTCAACTTCAAACCTGTCTCCATTGGAGTAGCAATAGGCTTGCAGTCTTCAAGGCCAAATCTCCGCAACAATGTTTCAATATACTTTGTCTGACACAAAGCAATACCTCCATCACACTGCTTAAATTGTATCCCCAAATAATGATGCAAATGCCCCAAATCTGACATCTCAAAAGAGGCATTCAAATCAGCCTTAAAATCAGCAATATGACTCTCATTTGGTCCTGTGAGCAGCATGTCATCGACATAGAGAGCAATGATTAGATGTACACCATCCACATGTTTAACATACAAAGTGCTTTCTGTTGGACTATTCTGAAACCCATGTGCAGTCAAATATGCATGTATTTTTTCATACCAAGCTCGTGGAGCTTGCTTTAAACCATATAAAGCCTTTTTTAACCTGCACACTTTGTTTTCCTGCCCTCTTTGAACAAAACCACGAGGCTGCGATACATACACCTCCTCATGCAAATCTCCATTTAAGAACGCAGTCTTAATGTCCAGCTGATGTACATTCCAACCATTATGAGCTGCTAATGCACAGATGCTACGAACAGTGGTCATACGACATGTGGGAGCAAAAGTCTCATCAAAATCAATGCCCTTCTCTTGAGCATAACCTTTTGCAACAAGCCTAGCCTTATGGCGATCCACTGTGCCATCAGGCTTACGCTTCAATTTGTATACCCACTTAGTGCCAATGGCCTTCTTGCCAGGGGGCAAGTCACATAAAGACCATGTACCATTCTTCATAATAGCATCATATTCTGCTTGCATAGCAGCCATCCAATTTTCTGAACTTTGTGCCTCATCAAATGAAACAGGCTCACTTTCATCGCACATACTAGAAACAGCCAATGCATAACAATCTGACGCATAAGAGGCACCATGAGAGCCAGAACGAGTGCGACTAGACAAAGGGGCATCCAACTTGCTGTCACGCAAAGTCTGCACCAGCCATCTAGGCATATTCCTAGAGCCCTCAATCTCTTGTCTCTCATCCTCAAGTGCATCATGCACATCTGCATCAGATATAGGCTGATCTGTGCCATCATTTAAAACCTGCATAGGCTGAAAAACTGCCTCATGAGGTATTGCACTTGACTGTGCACCACTGAAAAGAGGCAACAATGTATCATAGACATCACGTGAGCTGATATCTGTCTCCTTAGTACATGAAACCAAGGGCTGAACTGCATCTTCCACAAATACAACATCACGGCTAACCAAAATGCGCTTTGTCTGTGGATGATACAAACGATAGCCTTTGCTCTCAGCACTATATCCAACAAAAATACATTTGACAGCTTTGTCATCCAATTTTCTGCGATGTTGCACAGGCACTAATGCATATGCCAGGCAACCAAAAACACGTAAATGGCCAACAGATGGCTTGCGGCTATGCCAAGCCTCATATGGAGTGACAACCTGTAATGCTTTGGTGGGACACCTGTTTAGTACATAAGTGGCACACATGACAGCCTCAAGCCAAAAACCATGTGGTAGACTTTGACTCTTAACCATACATCTTGCCATTTCCATGAGAGACCTGTTTTTTCTCTCAGCCATACCATTTTGCTGTGGTGTATACGGCACTGTACATTGGTGTTTTATCCCACGCTCAGCCAGAAATGCATTAAATTCTGAAGACATATACTCCCCCCCTCGATCTGAACGGAGGGTGCCCATCTTACTTTCTGACACATTTTCAGCCATAACCAAAAACTGTTTGAAGCACAAAAACACTTCGGACTTTGCCTTCAAAGGATATACCCATGCATGCCTGGTAAAATCATCAATGAAAGTCACGAAGTAAAGGTAGTTTCCAAATGATGGAGTTTGCATGGGACCACAAACATCACTGTGAACAAGCTGCAATCTGCGTTCAGCTCTCACTGATCCATCTTTGGGAAAGGAAGCACGCTGCATTTTACCCAATATGCAGCCCTCACAAACATGCTTGACAGGTGCCTCAAGCTTAGGCAAAGAAGACACCATTTCAGATTTCTGCAGGCGCAGCAAACTTGCAAAATTCAGATGACCAAAACGTGCATGCCACAGTTTTGCATTTGAAATAGCCTGCGTATCCATAATAGCACATGCTGAATCCTCTACACATTTGCCATCCATATTGAGCTTATACAGCCCTCGACATAGTGAACCAGATGCTACAATGATGTCACCACAAGAGAGATCATGAACAGTACATCTGTCATCCACAAATTTTACAACCAAACCTGTTTTGGCAAATGCGGAGACTGACAGCAGATTCTTTTTGATCCCTGGCACATACAATGCATCAAAAAGTGTAAAGGTGTTGCCATTTGCAACATTCAGCACAATCTGTCCAACTCCTTCAACGGGATAAGAGGAGTTATTGGCACAAGTGACAGTATTCCCTGTGGGAGCGGACTCAAGGAAAGTGAATAAACTGCGCTGCGAGGTGATATGCTTAGTGGCACCATTGTCAAAGTACCATACATCTGAATCTACTGCAGACATACATGTGTCATGCAAAGATGGGTCATAACTGCACTGCGCATTGAATGCCCATTCTGTATCTAGCACAACATTAGCAGATTCATTGTTAGAAGGAGAGGCATCTGCAACAGCCATACCAGCCTCTTTCTTCTTAGCCTCTTTCGCAGCCAGCTTAGGACACGCTTTGATGACATGATCATTTCCCTTACAGTACTTGCAAAATGTCTTCTGTTTGTCACCCTTCTTCTCATCTTTGTCTTCCTTCTTTGGTTGCGCAGCATTTGCAGATTTCTGCTTACTAGAAGAAAAGCCAGCTTTACCTTTCCCGCTTCTCTGACTAGCAACGAAAGCTTGATCTGCGACACGCATAATATTCCTGTTTTGCCTTGACTGGTCTTCTTGCAGCAAAACAGAAACTAACTCCTCAAATGATAAGGCATTGGGATTGCCTTTCATCATCAAGCGAAGAGTGGAAGCAAAACCCTGATAAGAATCTGGTAGACCATTCAAAACAGTCTGCACAAGTGAACTGTCTGACAGGATTTCATCTGCAGAAATGAGCTGCTCTTTGAAATCCTTGATCTTTGTCAAAAAGCTATCCATAGAATCACCTTCGTTCATATGCTCACTCTCCAACTGTTTTCGGAGGTAAGCAACACGAGCCTCATTTCTTGCCTGATACAATGTGGCAAGTACATCCCAAGCATCCTTAGAAGTCCTGCAGGAGCGAATATGTGGGATAATGGTACGTTTGACAGACAGCGCAATCAAGGCATGAGCCTGCGCATCTCTACCATCCCAACGAATCTGCTCTGCTGAAAGTGGTGGTTCTCGAACAGCTGCTACAGCACTTGTGCCTGCACCATCATCAACAGTACCTGTTTCTGATGTGTTTGCAGCATTCTCAGCCACAATAAGACGTGCATCAATACCCTGCACAATGTTCCATAACCCCTTTGCTACCAATACATGTCGCATCATATATGCCCACAATGGATAGTTGGTGCCATCCAACTTATCCTCAGCAGCCAACATGCGGAATACATCATTGTTGTCAGCCATGGCCAATGACTGTACTACTAGATGTAAATGCTGTCTGTAAGAGGTAAACCTGTATAAAATCGACCTGTGCTATGTAGCATAGCCCAAAACAGACGAATGGGCACCTGTCCTGCAGATTTTAATCTTGACAGAAAATCTGCACAGTAGGACGATTTTGCCTGCGCAGTACTTGGAATGCAAAAACGGAGGGCGAAATGACTTCAGATCAAAATTCTAAAACGACCTAGCCCTACGGGCTTACCCACGGCATATACTAACCTGCAGACGCTCGTGAAACCTCGTCGCAATCGGAGGAGATGAAGCGGCAGGTGCCGGTGATGCTGCCCGGGAGGAGGAAGCCTGCTCTGATACCAATTGTTGGAATTAGGGTTGCAGGAATGCACACACAACTTCAAGAAGATGAGAAAGCTTGAGCACAACACAGTAGTGTATTATGAGTGCCAATAATGAAAGATAACAAGCCCTAGAAGATAATGGGCGTATATACAATGCACGGGGGAAAAAACCTCCTAGTGAGGGAAAAAGTACCCCGGCGGTCCTAAGTGTGTTCACACACATCACTACTATAATATGGTAACAGTTTTGCAATAGCTGGTGGGGAGTCGTTGAGGGACATCGCTCGCACGACAAAGCCTGCTGAGGTCCTGACCAGTCTCGGCATGGTTAAAATGGTGCACTTCTGGTACAATGGGCGAGGACCGACGAAGCGATCCGTGAGGGAAGTGCTAGGACACCTAAGGAGGATCCTAGAGGGTTTTGACTAGGTGATGTACGGGCTCGCGGTTGCTATGACACCCATGCATGCATCGAGGAAGATTCGGATGGACAAAAAGGAAAGATTTTTGTGAATCAAATTTTGATATTGGATCTCGTTGGTTGGCTAGCTGGTCTTCAACACGGAGAGTCCAGAGGACACATTTTGTAATACAATGGACTCAGAATTTTGGAGGATGATGATCAGTAATATTATGATTTCTATTGAAGGATTGTTTTAAAACCAGCCGAATCTGTTATAAATGGCAATTTCATATTGGCTGTGCCTCGTTAAAGGAGGAAAAAAGCGGTGATTCCATGGACCAAGTGCAAGTCTCTTCTTGATCTAACCATGTGACTTCGGGTTCGGTCAGATTAGTTTAACTAGTTAAGACTTTGACTCGTTAGAGTAATTCCTCCGTTAGAAGATTTTCCCATGGCGGAACCGCCGTGCCTTCTGGGCGAGGTTTCGAAGGAACCGCCAGGCTAGTCTCTCGTCTAAACATCTGCGGGCGGGCGAGGCCCCAAGTGTGGATCCCCGCCCTGGTGGGAGGTTGACGGTGCTTCCACCACCCCTAGAGGGTGATCTCAGATAGGTGGTCATCATTTTATTGCCTTAAATAGAGAGGATATGGGGAGTCATCATTTCATTGAATTTTTCAAGCATCAATCATTACATACTGAAATGAAACCTTAGAAAAACACTCTTATTCTTGAAAATCTCACATAATATATTTAATGGAAATGCAAAAAAACATTTGGTGCCATATTAGGAGGGAGCCTATTGGAAAAAGCTAATCCATGACAATATAGCTTGCACCAACATGTATAGCAATATAGCACCTATACACATAATAAAAGCTAATCCATGACAATATAGCTTGCACCAACATGTATAGCAATATAGCACCTATACACCTATACACATAATAAAAATCCAAATAACAATAAAAAATAGAAAAGATGATGAGAAAAACACATACCAAAATAAGAGAATGAAAGTACTCTATAGACCTTGAGCATGGACTTTTCGTGGATTGATAAAACGAGTGACCCTAACTTGGACCCAGATTGTTTGGATTGGTACTAAGGCAGCCAAGTATTTCTCCTTTCCAAACCCACTCACAATATTTTTATGCATCATTAGGGGAGAGATGTTGTGGACCTATTGTACCTACAGTTTCATCCCCTTGCACCATGTTTTAGCTATGAGTGTCACATGTTATCCATAACATCCTACTTATATTAGCAATGTTGAACTTATTTTAGGCGCTACGGGACATGATGCTTGCAGTCCATGGTAGGAGAGACCCCTGATGTGAGTGTCTTTTACCTAGTAGGAAGACCCTATCAAGTAAGGAATGCACATGAAGAGCTTATAGAGCAAGGGAGGAGGGTAAGAGCTTATGCACTCACACCATCATTCTATGAAGTAATGTTACCAACTCCTTGTCCCTTCTGGAGCATGGTGGGTCATTTCCTTAATAGCGTAGCTAGCAGTAGCTATTTAGCTCACTTGCATGTAGTACCCATGCCATATCACAGAGTGAGGATGCAGTCAGATCATTTCCTCATACACAAGAGGAGGCGTATCTATTAGAATCAAACCATGAGGATGATAAGTTTAGTAACATTGAGTCTAACCTAGCGTATGAGTTATGGCTATTTGATGACAACCTTGCGATGATTTTGAAGATTTTTTTAAAGGTTCACAAAAAGTAATAATGGAAGCTCTCAACATTATAAATACAATTCTACAAGACCGACTTCCCAACAACCATACAACTAACCACGTATATCCTAAACCATACAACTAACCAGGTATATCCTAAACCCATCCTCAAATGTTGCTATTGCTTTTAATTTTAACCTTTTTTTATAAATTTTCCATTCAATGTTTGTTTGAGTGCTTGCATGTATCCTTCTGTGTGACTAGTCTATCTTTCTTCTAGTTATTACTTGGATAGGTATTCCATCTTCCTTAGTGTGCTCTCTTAAGTTAGAGTAGAGCCTTTTAGGTAAATTGTGAAAGTGAAATTAGTTCATAAAAATAAAAAATAATAAACAAATTTAAAAAAGGGAAAAAAGAAAAAGAAAGGCCCAAGAAGATAACCATCATCATGTGCGATCTTGGGGGTAGAACTTTTGGCTCTTAGTGATAGAGCATTGGGATCGTAGCCTTGATCTTCATGGGATGGGACCTTATGGCTAAAAACTTACGAATAAAGGGCGAGAAAAACCATTGCTATCAAGGTACTTAGTGGTTCTTAGATACTCTTGTATGAGGTCTCTAGGCCATTTCTTAGGTCTCTGCTGCTGCAAGGTAGCACCCTACTCTTACATTTTTAATCTTAGTATTGAAAGTTATAATTTCTTATTTTAAAAAAATAAAAAAAAGAATAAGAAGGTGAAAGCTTGTAATAAATCACTTAACAATTTCATTTATGAGGCTAGATAATAGCTAGAGATGGCACAAAAGTGTGTGTGTATGGAGACTAGGCTCATAATCCAAGGCATGTTCTTTGCTCAGTTTTAGTTTAGATAGATTTTGGACCAACCTTAATATTACCCTTGTCTTAACAATGAAAATTTGACGAGTCACGCGATAAAAATTTCCTTACTGCTTGATTAAGTGTTTGCATTGTGCTTAAAATTCAATTATTTTCCAGTGGTACACCTTACTGGTTATATCATATTGCCTTGTAGACCTTACAAGACAACTAACATTTCTAAAACCACACGCATCCAACATACAACCTCGATGCATCTTCATCGATATATTTCGAGGATAGAATCTTCATTAGTAATAATTAAACTAGAGACCTCTATAATGTTGATGCCGACCACCTTACCATCTTCAACAATTTTGGCCGAAGTTGCTAGAAATGTTAGATTTTATTAGAATGTGCTTACAGTGTTTTATTTTATGTGTGTGATCGCCGCTTGTCTATTAAAAAGGTGCAACATGGGATCTTAGGTGAGGAGTGCTATTTGTGGATTAGGTGTTTGTACAAGCTAGAGTGGCCAAATGAACCCTGGGAGACCTAAATTTTAACTTTGGCTACCCAAGAGTGTAAACCCTAGAAGCTACACATAAGAGGCAAAATGTATCTCTTGCCACTCATTCTTTATGCTAATTCAATAGAGTGCTCTTCTTCTCTATCTACTATTGCTAATTCAATAGAGTGCTCTTCTTCTCTATCTACTATCTTATGCTATTGCTTACTTGCTTGTTTGAGCTCTTATGTGTGCTTGCTTGCTTGTGTGTGAGAGAGTGAGTATGTGAGATTGAGTTGTGAGGAGGTTGAGCTTCCATTGGAGTGTAGCGGGCGGCGGGCAGTGGGTTTTCAGGTTGTGCGACTGTGTGGCAACAATGCTACACCCTGATTTTTCATTATGAGCTAAGGCCACGATGAAGTGGTTTCTCAGTTGAGTTGTTTGTGCTCTTGAGTGTGGTTGGGCAAAGAAGCCCCACGACATTGGGTTGTTTCTTGCATTCTTTCCATGGTGCCAAAGCTTCCCACCATCAATGAGTAGGGTTAAATGTTATAACAATCAGGCTCTAAGATAGACAATGACACAAAAAAGGCAAAGATATATAAAAAGGGAAAAGACACCAAGGAAGAGGAAGTTATAGTGCAGCTCATAGTAGATAATATCCAGGAGGCCAAGAAGTAGAAGCAAGAAGACACCCTATAAAGGGACATGGCTATAATCCCCTCTCAATGGTTTGGGTAGTTTAAGAGGCTTTCCAAGGAGGCAAGGAGGTCTTAATAGAGGAGACAGTCCCCTAAAAGTAGTAGAGGCTTATGCCAAATCTAACATCTTTAGCACTCTCAAGGTGCTTTATAGGTCCACACTTCCAAAATAAAGTAGTATGAAGCATAACTTCAGGAAGCCCAAACAACAATAAGCAATATGGAAAAGGATAATCAACACATTTAGGTCTCAAAGGATTTGTTGGAGGCCAACTATGAACAACTTATGAACTCTTATACCCAACAAAACAGGTCGTGCTTTCTATAGAATCACAAAAAGCTAACACCCACTCGGATAGGCCAATGTGTACCTCAAATAAAAGGATAGTTCCAAGCCTTTTCCCACTAGGCCCCCGCCCAAGAGTAAGTGACCCGGGCTGCCCAAAACATAGTTACAAGGCTTTTCTCTATGGTTTGGCCAACTGACCAAGATCCTCTTGTCTTTCATTTGAAGCTCAGTACTTGGGAATGTCTTTAGGGCGTTTCCCTCATCAAATGATGGGATTTACAATATATAGTGCTGGCGTCCATTACATAAGTGCGCGGACATAGTTATCATAGGAATGTGTTAACCAATAACATACTCCCCTTCCTAAATTCGATCATGTCCTCGTGATCGTCGGTGAGGGGTTGTTGAGGCACATGGGGAAGTGTTGCTCTTGGTTGGTTCTCCCGTCTCTCAAAAAATGAGAGGGGGGGGAGTTAGTATGATGGAAAGAAGTTAGTGGAGTACTGACATTAAGTATCCAGCTAGGCTGATGGGCTCTTATCAGTTTTCTTTATTGGATGTGCCTAGTAGTACTCTTTATTTTGTTTTTTGTGTTTTTTTTAAAATTACCTTTGCGGTGGGACATCCTCAATTAGAGGAGTCAGAGTACTTGAATGAGTAGATTAGCATGTAATACTTAATGACCAGTATCCCAGTGGTGGTATGATTAAAGAGGAGTTAGTAAAGCAATGAGGTTAGTAAGCAAGTGGAAAGGGGGGAATTCCGGAGGGACAAGGAGGTAACACGAATGGAGATTGCTTGTGCTCCGAGATGTATGTCGATGGCAATGTTCATGAAGCTCTAGTATCTTTGTCAAGACACCGTGATGGGTATCTTGGCTCGCATGGATGTTGAGTCATCAGGTTGCAGTGTTCTCTCTTTTTCTTCTGGTGCGTTGTCTTCTTCTGTCATTGAAGCGTTGGGATCCTGTGTGGATAGGAGTGGTAGTTGTTGGCCACAATGATCCATAGGTGTTGAGTCAAAGAAGAAGTTTTGGGTAGGATAGATTAGGCTGAAGCACATTTATTGGGGTGAAGCAAGGATGATTAAGAAGATCTAGGAGATGCATCCTTTCATTGACCAGCAGGCTTGTGCCCACCATGGTCCCCCCATCCATAGATGTACCTAGATGGTTGCCGATGATGAAGCTTTGTGGGGTGTTTGTGTATAGGACAAAGCCGAGTGAGATTTGCAATTGTTGTACATGGGCAAGGGAAAAGGTGGGATCATGGTCCTAATCACCTAGAGACTCTCTTTTTTTCTTTTTGACATGTTTATTGGTTAGCACCCCTAAAGAAGGTTTTGTACTGAGTGGCCCATGTGGCTAGATTTGTGAGCTTATCTTTGAGTTTATCTTTGAGTGGTTGGAGAAGCTCGGCCATTTGTAACACTACCCCTTGGTTTGGTAATGAAGTTGAGGGGTGGGGTGGAGCTTCGTGAAGGAGGCTCAGTTGGGGAAAAGGGGTGGGCAAATTGAGCTTTTGAGTGCCCATGGGTTGGGTAAGGGCAAGTCCATATGATTTTGTTGAGGAGGGGGGGACTTGCCTGCCTGTTGGTCGCTAAACTATCTTTGTCGATTGGAAAGGCACTGGTGTGGTGGGTGTGGTTTGGGTGAACTATTGAGGAGTATGCCTTGGGAGCCAAATGATGGAATTGCCATCATGGAAGCCTTGGGCTTCTAAGAGACATTTGGGCACCCAATGCTGCCGAGTGATGAAGGTCCATGGTTGTTGAGGCTTTCAACTTTTTTGTCGACGACGAGTCTTTGAGCTATGATGTGGTTGTTGGGATGATGCGGAGGAGAGGCTTTTGATTGTGGCTTTGGGAGCCACAGGTGTTGCCTTCATGGAAGCCTTGAGCTTTAAGCACGTTGGTAGGCACCCATCGTTTTTGGTTGTGTGGTGCTTGGGATGGGCCTAACTCGTGGCTATGGGACATTTTGTCGCAGCTTCCTTGGGAGTTGTTGTGGGGAATGAGCACAGGTGGTAGCTTGGGTAGCCAGAGGTGAGTGTTGCCTTCATAGTAGTCTTGTGCTTATAACAAGCGATCGGGGATGAACCAACATTGAAGCTTGGTCTTAGGGCTAGTTTTTGTTGGCTTAGTTGATCTTTTGCACTTGGATTTTAGAGATGGCCATTTGGGGATCCATAGTTCTATGTAGCCATCATAGACTCCCTGAGCGGAAAGAAGATTCTTGGGCACCCACCATTGATTGTTATGATAAAATTATGAGGTCGGGGTGCTTGCAGTGTGGGTGGTCGAGGTTGTAGAGTTGAGGGGCAATGTCGATGACGAGGCTTGATTGTCATTAGTGGATGGTGTTGACAATGGTCTATCGATTGATTTTGGTGAGTCATGGGATGTGAAAACAGGGGAGACTGCCGGTGATGAGGATGGGGCGGGATGAGTAAGGGTAGTCATGGGTTAGGGTGTGTGTATGATTTCCTCTTAGGGACACAAGAGGACTGTGACCTTTTGGCCATGGTGGCCATCTTTTCGCACCAATTGATTTGGCAGTGAGTGGCACCAATTGATTTGGCAGTGAGTGGCATCAATCTAGTCTTTTCCAATGATATTTCGGGCTTGGAGTGCTCCTACATCAATAACATGAAATCTACACTCCAACTGGTTATTTCCAATAGAAATTTTAGGAATGAGAGACCCAACACTCATTAAACACATTTTGTGTGATATTTGAATGTAAGTGTCTTCTTTTGTTAGTGTGGGTTTTCCAAGAGCTTTCCATGCCTCCAAGAATATGAGATATTTGAATGTAAGTGTCTTCTTTTGTTAGTGTGGGTTTTCCAAGAGCTTTCCATGCCTCCAAGAATATGAGATTGGTGTGGACCATAGGATATATGTGGGCTTTCCACCATTGTAGACCATTTGTGGTCGGGAGTCCAATCCATATGCTTGGTGGGTTGAGGTCTGGTGGTAGTTTAGGGGCAATGGAAGGCTTACCAGCTATTGTGGGGGGTGTGAGAATACCCTTTGTGGAAGCCATTGGTGGGGGTACAGGATCGAACTCCAGGCACTCCTCCCCATCCCAGAGGATCATTGTTACCTTGCCTTGGGAGAGCTTTAGGGTAGCTATGTTGTCAGCAGAGTTGATTGTACTTGTAGCATTTTGGACCTAGATTCCTCCAAGGATGACTGCTTCTTTTATATTACCTGTGGGAGCCACATAGAACTTACAAGCCAATGGGTTAGAGATAGTTTGCACAGTTTGTGTAAAGGATCCAAGGCTTTGTATGCGTTGTCCCCTTGGTAATTGAACTTTGGCATGGGCAGTTTCAAGAGATGGTTTGCCCAGAGAGACCCATGTTTCCCATGGCAAAAGATTGTGGCTAGCTGTGGGTGACAGTAAGGCACGTTTTCTTTGCATATTTCTACCAAAGGGAAGATCTATCCGGACATGTAGGGTGGTTGTTTCAAGTTGGGGAGCTACACTTACACTGAGGGTGTTAAGCGAGGCAATGGCCTTGTAGGGTTTAGGAGTGGTCTAGCTGTTTGGGAGCACAAATTGTGTGCCAAGTTTGTGATCTATGAGGATGTCAAGTGTAGCAAGGATTTTTAGCCAGTCATGGTTGACTTCGTCACTCTTGATAGAAGTTGTCATGCATGGCACCCGTGTGTCCTCAAGGGCTTGATGACAAGCTCGCAAACCAAGAGATCATTGCTCGGCGGTGGTCATAGCATCTTCAGTAAAGGGAGCTTTGGCCATGGGATGTGAGTGCCAGGTATATAAATTGACCTTAAGCGTTTGAGACCCATTGTGCAAAGTTAGACATGATGCATGTCCCAGTCATGGATCAGTTGGGTTTGTCTCATGAAGGGTCGACTCAATATGGCATCATAGGCGGCATTACGAAAGTCCATGATGACAAATGTGAGGTGGAATTTTATGTCACGGACTTTGACCTTGAGGTCATGTGCTATAGCTAGGGGTTTTGCAGATTTCCCGTTTGCAACCTTGATCACCAATGTAGTGGGATTAAGGCACAGTTGACCCCAATTTTCCCAACATGTTTGTGTGAGGATGCTTACACCAGCACCTCCATCTAGGATGCCTTTGACCACAGGTTTGTTATAGGAAATAAGCAATGCTATGTTTGTGGCATCACCTTTAAAGTATTGTCCCAATGCATTGATGACGTGAATTGTGGGTACGCCTTTGGGTTGTGAGTTGTGGTGATGGAGTAAGTCTGGATGATGGGGCTCAAATTCATCAATCTTAGGTGGCACCCTCCTCCATAGAAGCATGTAGTTTGCATTCCATCCAATCCCAAAGGTCATTTCATAAATTTGGACTACCTTTTAACTAGGTTTTAATGTGCATTTAGATTTGGGAGGAAAGGAAGGCAAAGAGGCCGGCTAGGTCACGTTGATGAGTAGGAGCTTCTTGAGGGACGGGGCCTTGATCATAGGGTGGACCAACAATAGTATGTGGAAGTTCAATTTGGTCCTTATTTGATAGGGGTGGAGGTCGAGATTTGGTGGCCATAGGAGGACAAAATATCTCAGCAAATTTGGTGTGTGCACTTGGTGAGTCACTGTCGGACTTTGTGTCACTACTCACATCGAGTTGTTTGATGTGAACTTGGGATTTTGGTTGGGCAGTTTGTGGAATATGCACTAGGGGATTTGGGGGCACATGTCGGGCAAAATCTTCGTTTGTCAACATCATTTTGGCTTACGGATCTTCCATAGCCTTGAACGTTTACGGGGGCTCCTAGATTACCTGGTGCAAAAGCTCAGGTTCAATGGAGGGACGACGCGCACTCACATACAGGTTAAAGGTTACAAAAACAGGTGGCGGTTCAAGTTGAGCCTCATATTGCTCTACCAGTGCTTGGGCCTCCTAAAGAATTTGCTTCTCAAGGATGGCATTGGGATAAGTGGCTGTCTTTCTTGTTGGGTGAGTTTTTGCTGGGCTGCATGGGGGGAGTGGTAGCTTAGCATCATTGCTCCCAGAGGTGGATGATGTGGTCTTTGTTGAGCTAGTGCAGATGCTAACCCGATCTTCTCCATGGCCAACATGCTTAGAGTGTTGTTTCTTTTGGGATGTGGCCTTCTTTAGCTTAGCCTGCAACCATGTGCCTGCAACCATGTGACGATATTTAATGGGACAATCAAAATCTTGCCATGTTAAACGGGCATTTAGCCACTCTATGGGGTCCTTGGCAGCAAAAACACAAAAGAGGTGGTTTCCCTGTAGGTTCACCTATAGTGTGCACAAGTGGTTTAGGGTCCATGTGAGACATTGGCAAAGGGAGATGAGGTGTTAAGGGTGCTTCGGGGATGGTAGAGGGCATGGGATCCATAGGTTTAGCAATGGACCTTGTTGGGATCTTTCCATGAGCAACACGGTGTGCCTGGAGAGGCAACAATTGGAATGGAAAGGTTGGTACTGGAGAAGGTTGTAGTGGTGCTGGGTGTGAGTAGTTAGTTTGGGGTGGTGCCACCAATAAGGCGTGGGCCCTGGGAGGAGAGGAATATAATGTTACAAATGAGCTTTGGGTTGTTATTGGCACGTGGAATAGCTTTCTCGCATGTTGTTATTGGCACGTGGAATAGCTTTCTCGCATGTTGTCATTGAGAAAGATCACCCATTTTGCAGGCCTGATCAAAGGTGGAGGGGTCCTTGACCAACAGGTGGTCGTGAAGCCTTGAATTATGCAAGCCCAAGAGGAAACGGTCCATTAATTTCTTATCACTCAATTTTTCTCTTGCTTTGCACACGAATCAAGGTACTTGATTCGCGTTGCTTATTATCACTCAAATTTTCCCTTGGTTTACAATGCGAATCAAGGTACTTGATGTGTGCTATGTAGTCGTGTAAAGTAATGTTTCATCGGGCTTATGTTCCAATTGGAACAGTTGAATGATAGGGCTCCATTTGGACCCGTAGAGTGCAAAGCCAAGTAGGAAGGCCTCTCTCATTGCATTGAAAGCACCTTTGTGCCGAGGCTCCAAGGATTGGAACCATTACACAGCCTTACATGTGAGACCCCTGCCCCCTCCCGCGGTGCCGAGGGCGCTGATGGCAGAAACATCGTTAGCCTCTCGCGCAGGGTAGGGATCCACACTCGGGGCCTCGCCCACCACGGATGTCTAGACAAGAGACTAGCCAAGCGGTTCCTCCGAAATCGAGCCCGAAAAATTTCCCTCGCCTGGAAGGCACGCGCGATTCCTCCAGGAAAATCATCTAACGGGAGAATTGATCTAACGAGTCAAAGTGTTAACTATTTAAACTGATCCAACCGAACCTGAAGGTCACATGGAAGAGACCTTTGGCAATCCATCATGGATGGAAAATGTACCAATTGGACATCAAAACATTGTTCTTAAATGGTGATTTGTAGGAAGAAGTTTATGTGAGTCAACACCAGCTATATTTTCCCAATAACTTGGTTAATAATAAAAGTTGTGTAATCTTAATAAATATTTATATGGTTTGAAATAGGCTCCTAGAGCTTAGTACCAAAGATTCATCCCTATTTGACCAAACATGGATTTCAAAAACAATGCTCTGGAAAGCACTCTATATGTGAAAAAGGACAAGCAAGATTTGCTTATTGTCATTCTCTATGTAGATGACATGCTAGTGTGATAGGCACCAAGGATCTCATTACAAGCTTCAAGACTAACCTTACTGCTGTAAAATTCCTCCCTCCAGCTTTTGAGGTGTGCAGGTGTAAGAATCTCCCCTTCTGATCTTATAATTATTCCCCTCTTTGAAATAAAAGAAAGATCCTGTTTTACCCAGTTTTGGCTTAGAGAGAGAAAATATCTAGAGGGAGGTAATTCAAAATTGAGATATTTTTGGATATAAAAATCCTCCTAGTGTCTAAAATGGTTTCCCTTGAAACAAAAATTCAAAAAGAACTTTCCAATGTGCAATTGGAATTAATTGAAAATAGGTGAGGACCTTAGCCTAAGGGTCCAGATTTTCAGAAATTTTTGAATTATGCTCCAATTAAGGTTCCTATGGTGGACCAATAAGATTAATCCAAATGTAGGGAGGAGATAAATTGAAGAATAAAAGAAAAACCCCCAAAAATGAGTAAATTCTCACATAAGATGAAGAGTTGACTGAGTACAAGGTTTATTAGTTAAAAAATAAGAGATATTTAGAGGAAATGATGCATTTTGACACCTCAGTGTGGGGATCTCCCCTCATGAAGGAGGTGCCTATTTCACAGTGTGGAGGAGTTTTAAACTAAAAAATAATGAGATATTTTCATCTCTCCTCTCTCCTGTTTCAACTAGATCCAAAAAGTAAGCTAAACTGACCTAAAAATGATAAAAAATTGACCAAACTGATCTAGAAAATTCTAGAATCAGTTTGCTTGGTTAGAGGCTCACTTTTCCTATAAATAGAAGCCTCCTCCTTTGTAAAAGTTTAATGGTTTTATGCACTGTTGCTCTGCTCCTGTCTTGAGCCATTCCACATTGAATTTCTTGATAATCCAATTGTTTTTGGCTTAATCCTCTCCAAAGTAATTGGTGGCCACTCTTGCTTCAAACAAGAGTAGAACCCTCAATCCCTCAAGCCAAAGGAAAGCTTACAACTCCATGTAAGCTAAATTTTTCTTACTTTTTAATTTTAAATCTATGGTTTTCTTGATTTTCTTGTTTTATAGATGATTGAAGTAAATGCTATGCCTTGATGAAAAGGCCACCCCCTTCTCTTCTTTACAATTCAGCCTTTCTTTATCCTAGAATGATTAACAAAAAGATTAATTAAACTTTTCTTATTGTTTACTCTCTTGGAAATTAAAAAATTGAGTAGATTAGAATCCTAGTTAGGGTTAATATAAGTGAAAAATAGAATGATAAAAATGAGAAATGGTCAGCCATACAAAGGAGGTTATGGTAAAATTTTCTAGAATTTTGTAGAAAAGAAAGTTTATTTTATGTTACTCCAAAAGAGTAATTCCCACTGTTTGTGCATTCTAAAAGAAATATTCTAATTTACTCCATTTACATATTCACTTATGAATATGCATGGATATTAGATATTAATTAACTTTGCTCCATCAATGTTTGCTGGCTAGAAGTGCTCTTTGTTCCTTGGTGTGGCAGGTCAACTTCCAACTTTAATAGGCAACAAAATGCTCTCATAAGACCGGATGGAGCTTATGGGTTCACCCTTATAGATGAGTAATAAAGTTGACACTTGCATAGTGGGTTGCTCTAGGGAGTCCAATGGGGTTGGATAGCCCAGCAATGGTTTTGTAACCTTTTGTGCTGTAGAGGTATCACCATCAATCACCATCTCTCGTGTGATATGGTTACTCTTTGGGATCCTGATTTTTCAACAGCTTTTCCTTTTTGTGCGTTAGTGGGTGAAGGTTATTTTTTTGGGCGTTAGTGGGGGTGAAGGTTATTTTGTAATAGCTTTTCCTTTTTTTGACATTTGAGCTATTGAAGCCTTTATCCATCATTGATGAGGAGATTTGGGAATTTGTAGGTGGCGGGCAGTGAGACTAGTGGTATAGTTTTATGTTTTGGTATCCAAATACAACGGTTACCCTCATGGTAGCCTTGAGCTTTTAATAAAGGTTGAAGCCCATGTAAGTAGCATGGATGTAAGTGCTAGAAGCACATATGACAAGTTGAAGCCCATGGATGTAAGTTCTAGAAGCACAAAGACCTACATGTACTCTCCAAAAATTGTTCCATGTGTGGTTAGCTTAAAAGAGTGGTAAACTAATCAAGTTTTCAAACTACACCACTAGATCTATGCTCCTCAAAGCTTACTTGATTAAGAGGCGTGATCCTCGGGGGTGGAGGTTGAGGTCCCAAAACTGGTGAAGGTAACGACATATTTTGTGCATTATAAATCCCCCTTGTAATGGGTTGTGTCGTTTGATCCGCATTGGGTTGAGATGGCTCGTGGCTGTGATGGGGCCGATAAAGCCAATTGTTAAGGCCTAGAGGCATTAGCAAGGGTTTACAAATGCGTGCGATACTGTGAAGCTGCATTGGGTTGAGATGGCACACCTCAAAAGCTGGAGGCAGGAATCTTACATGTAAGCATCTCAGAGTAAGCATCTCAGAGTCAGCAGGCAGTCAGCTACTATCAATTTGTTGTGTTGGGTCTTGAGTGATGAGTTCTAAGGTGTCTAAGAGTATAGTGGTGCCAGAGGACACTGGGGTGAAGAGTTCTGAATCAAATTTTAGTCAAATGTGGGAGCTATTTAGATTAGCTAATGGTTAGAGAAGGTCAACTGTGTTGTGAGAAGTAAAGATCAGGGTGGTAGGAGACCTGGTGACTTGGGAGGATATTTAGAGGATCAGTTAAGCCAGTTTATGGTGGATAAGGTGTCCATCTGAGTCAGAAGATCAGCAGGGAGTCAACAAAGGAGTGTTGTTCTCTGAAGCAAGGTATTGATGTTAGCTGATACTGGAGGATAATTTGGGAGTCAGGCGTACTTGACTAGAATAAACATGCTTTCGAATCAGGTTGTTACAGTCAGAATCTGATCACCTGTGTGTAAGCTTTTGGAGGTCTGTCGTCCTGACTTGGAAGGATATTTGGAGGAGTCAGCTGGGTTGGATTCGAAAGTTTTGAGGTATTATAGGTGTTCAAAGGTGTTGGGGCTGGAGGGCTGAGGAGGACAGGAGCCATGTCGATTAGTGCCCTTAGAGCTAGGATTTAAGTGTCTCCCCAGTTTTGATCCCTTTACATTTTCTTCTTGTGTGTCTATTGGTGGTGTTGTAGAGGCCATCACCCAGCCACCACACATGGCAATGCATGAGGATCTAAAACCTAGTGGGGGTAGATGTGTGACATAAAGCATGCGCCCTACTGGCACCCCAATATGTGCTCTAGTCATGTGGGAATTAGGTGCAATTGGTCTTGCATTAGAAGTTGGTAGCACACTCACTCTAGGGAAGGGATAGTTCATGGGTGCACTAGAATAAGATGTGACCCCTCTAGGAATGGTCAAACTAGATATGCCAAGTGTGCAGGGGGCTCCATGTGTGAAGTGGTGTTAGCTACCGTGGTAATCATGGGCATGTGGCTCAGAGTCAATTCTGCATCAGTCATGTAGGTGCCATAGTTAATGTGATTCCATTCACTGGATGAGGCAGTGTAATAGTATTGTCTTGGGCGGGAACAACTCTAGGATCTAAGAAGGTGAAACTCATGCTAGTTTGCCCTTTTGAGTCCCTGCAGCAGTATATGGCCTTGTGGGTTAGAAGATGTGAGTTGATCCATGGTATAGCTGGGTGATACTACAAAAGTAGGATCTATTGGGCTCACATGAGGTGTTACCATTTTGCTCATTGTGGGTATTCTTGGTTTGGATGTCCCTACTTGCGCCATGGGTCTTTGGATCCTTTCATGTTCAATGACCCTATATATAATAATGCAATCGTTCCTCCTCTGTTATGCCCCAAATATGTATTGGACAATCCCTTCCCAACTAACACCATACACTTGGCCTGTGGAAAAATACACAAGAGTCTCTGTGGATGTGTCATACTCCCAATCATTTGTGAGACCAGACGTTGATCCATGATTTGCAAGCCTCGCTCTTTCCCCAAGGTAGATGCAATGTTATTTCTTGTATCAAGACTATCAGGTATACCACCTGCATAATCTTGGCACAGTCTTGGTTTGGGACTCATTTTGGGTGTATCGGGCTGTTTGGGCTACTAATCGTTGTTATGCCAATTGCAAAGT